>NC_090848.1:21307500-21607500 GCF_024217435.2 Syngnathus scovelli
CCTCCTCTAGCTCTCACTATATATTTGGTTCCCCTTTGCCAAGTGCACTCTTCTTTAATATAATTTGTATTTTTTTCTCAATATTGCAATTGCGATTTGATTTGCAATTATTGTTTTTTTGAAAGTCATTTTCGCATGTATTTTTTAACAAACAAGTAATAAATTCATATATACAACAATAAACAATGCCAGATGGTTTGGTCTCGTAGGTTAAGCAAATGCTAGAATAAATGTGTACCCATAAATCAATATCAAAACAGTTTATCTTCTTTCAGTTGAAATTATATACTAAGCATTTTCATTTCCAGTATTTTAAGCATTCGACAACTTCACAAAAATCTACCAAACAAGTGTGGTTTGAACAGCATTAATGCTACACTCATATAAAGTAAAGCCAACCGTCCGACCAATTAAAACAAACCAGCCACCCCACCCCAAATTGCAATCTTTGTGATTTGAAATTTGCATTTGACTACTTTGCAGTGTCAATTTCAATATAATTGTTCAGGCCAGGTATCTGGACAAGCACACTTGCACCAGTTCTTTCACACCTCCGACCAGACACTTTTACATATTTACCCTCCAAACTCGACACCTGCATCCTTTTCACACACAAAACAAGAACATGACCGTTTACATTTTACGAGCAGGAAAAAAAAAAAAAACACAGCTTTGGAAAATGTGGCTAGTTCTTTGAGTTCATGAACGGCGCACATCTAAAACCGTCTAGCGACTTGTTGGTTCTTCTCCATCGCACCTTGATGTCTTTCTATTCACCGCGATTAGAAACGTAGCGCTCAGTGGAGGCCATCTCTCAACCGGTCTGATTGGGAGTTGTAATTTGCCCAGTTGATCTGTCTCAGGCGAGTTTTCTCGGGGGGAATGATACACCGAGGCATGATATTACATGCAGCATGGGGGTGAAATTAGAATGTCGAGCTTTGCTCGGTAGACTGGATGAGCTTGGAATGTTTAAAGAAGTGAATGTTGTTATTCCTTTTCGTTTTGGACACATTTCAAATACAGACGACAAACAGTGTCAAACAATTCTCATCACACAGATTTGCAAAAACGAGAGAATCACAGCCATGTGCCTGTCTGGCCGGTTGTTGCCGACGGTGCTTAGTGGAGAAACACCACACGCGTGCACCAACTGCTTGTCTCACCAGTTCTCATCTGAACTCATCTTAATACCTGTATTCATTTTAAATGGGAGATTATAATTTAATGTCATCGCTCTGTGGGCCACCATTGTTATTTTGGTCCCAAAATACTCATACGTGTCTATTCACAAAATACACATCCTCCAGTTTCGCAGATTTTTTTCCAGATAATGTGGAAGTGAGAATCAAGCGGAAGTGAGATTTTCTCTTTTAAATATTATTTTTAATATTTGCATCTCAATGCTCTGGAGCATGGACGATGGGCCACATAAGATGAAAACACTTTTCAAATGTATTCGTTTGCCATGCCGCGAAGCTCCTCCTAGCATAATTCAATGTTACATTGATATTTTTAAGAAATAGTCCATTGTTAACGCCTTCCTTCCTCATGTGCTACAAGCCCTTCTTTTTCCATCCACTTCCTCTCACATACGTCCATCCTCTGTCATTTTCTGTGAAATCCCTCTTTTCCTGTCTCCGGAGGTCTGTAGGGGTTACAAAGGGTGATCAATATGTGCCAGAGAAAGTCTTTTGACAAGTCAAAGTTAGTCAACTCCTCCTTGCTTTTGCCATTATGGTCCCCTTCCCTCCTTTCTGCTTTCGTTTGTCAGGCATAACAAGGTTAGCTGCCCTGTTTCTGCTTTGCATTTGGAAAGTGACTGATCAACCCCATTTGAATTTTTATCAAACTCCTCCTGGTTGAAGCAAACTTTGAATGCTTTGTTAACTGAGTGGTAACGAACTTTTCTAAAACTAAACCTGTTGTGCCTAAACAGGTGGTGGACGACATGGGCAACATCAAGTTTGCGCTGGACACAGGCCCGGACAGCCCTAGCAACAGCTGGCTCAAGTATGTCCGCTCCGCCCCTTCATTTGAGGAGCAGAATCTCGTCGCCTGCCACCTCACTGGAGACCAGGTGAGTGTCCCGCTTGGATTTGGATCCCGCATAAGAGACACATCGTTGTGGTGTCGTTGTCCAACGACAGCGAATGCTGCTTTGCTTTCCTGTTTCCCATCCACTAAGAGTGATTAGCGGGTTGTGTGCTTGCCATTGTGGCTGCAAAAAATGTTGTCGGGTAATGACCAAGAAACACTTCTATTGTGTGGCTGTCACTAGGCAGATTTCCAGCGTTATTAGGAAGTGACACATGGAACGAAGCTTAAAGACGGTCCAAGACTCATCTGACTCATAAAACCTTCACCCAGTGATGTGTAATAATCCATTTGCTTGCTATTTGTCCCTTCTTCGCACTGTCATAGAGATTTGTAAATACACTTAAGTGTGGGCCAGTTTATTTGAGCTAATAATGAAACAATCAGGGTTTGCGCTAGACACACTCTTTGTCATTTATTCTTAGAACAAACTTGAGTTCAAGTTTTCCTCTATGTAATTGGTTTGGTCAGGTGTGAACAGAGAAATTAGAACTCAGCTGCCGACCAAACCAAGCGTTCTAATCAATGTTGGTGAAGGTTATTTGTTATGAGAAGAGAAAGCGATGGTGATCAACGATGGATGTGAAGACTTACTCCATATTTTCTTATCTTGTAGTAATTGTCCGTGTGTGTAATGCCATTGTCAATTGCGTCAACGTTGTGTTTCTTACTGTACAACTGTTGCAGCTCAGACCTCTTTGGTCTATTCAATTATAATCATGTGGTCGTTTGACTCAGGAGGGGCATCCGGCATGAAAAACTGTGCCAAACAAGTCATGAGAATGACTCATGGTTTGATGGGACAAGTTGAAAGCGGCATCATCAGTATTTGTGTTCCCCGCTTTCGAGACAATATCATGAATTGGTCAAAGAGTTTAGTGACTTCTTCGCGTGTGTGGTGTATTTGAATGAGCAATCAGAATGTAACTTTATGCATATGCAAAGAGAAGTCAAACTTGCCCTTGAATGATGGGAGATGACATGACATGCGACATGACAGTGGTACGACAGGAGCCGAATGCTCCCATAGAACTGGCTTGTGTGTTTCCACATTCCTGTCACTCCACTCTTATTTGTTTCTTAATCCCTGCCTGCATAGCCGGGTACTCCTCGTGCCTCGCCCGCCTTTTGTCTCCTTTCTTCGTCCTCGAGTCTTGACCTGCCACCTGTCACTCTGTCACATGGAGGGGACGGGCCACCGTGTCCGTTTAAGATTCAGACATTTAGAAAGAAAAAGCAACCCGGCTCAGAGCAAGTCAGAAGGAACACACGGGGGCCTCTGAGATTGACAAGCACCAATTGGCTGGCGACACCAACCTGCCTAATCCTTTTAAGATTTTCACATCAGTGCCCCCTGCCACTGCCGTACATTGTCAAATGAAAGAATCAGTGCACCACAGAAAATTGTGCAGACTTACTGGACCCAGTAAAGGTCACGTGTTCTGTTGCTTTTTGATGCGTTTTGCAGTTTGTACCTGGCAAATGGCTTTGCTTTTGTTTTCCTGGCCAGTGGTTCGTCACAGTTATGAGCCCATCTTTTATTTACACACGCCACAACACATGGCCACTCAGTGCTAAAATGTTTTGTTGTTGTTTTTTGTTTCAGTGATTTGCCTTCTCTGCTCTTTTACATTCACAATGCATGAGTTTAAGGAAATGTGTGCACTCTGCAAATTCAAATGCAGGCCTTGAAAGAAAAGAAAAACAAAAGGGCCGAGTCTGTTTGTGTATGACTTTATGTTGTAAGATGAACATATATGGAACATTGTAGGCAATTAATTTAGCTTGGTATCATTCAATTAGGCTTCTTTTTATTTTGTGAACGGTGGATTACCCTCCCACTAATATTTAAAGCCCTTTAACGATGGCCTCCCAATTCTTCTCTGTCTAAAAATGTAGAGCACCTGTTCAGTGGCTGAGGCAATGTTGCATCCAGTGAGGGTGAAAATGTTGGGATTGTTGCAATAAGTTGGGGCTAAGGTGGGTTGATTTGATGAAAAACTATACAGTATGTCCACCTACTACTCACTCTGTTGTGTTGGGAAGCGCTGTGAGCCCTGTTTGATCTGCCCTTTCACCCCTGGATGGATTCATCAATAGACACACACAGAAGGTGTCTGTGTGTGTGTCTAGGCCCACAGGGGGTTTACTGTGCGACTTGCAGCTGGCGTTGATCGATGTGCCCTCTTTTTCTCTGGACACTGGACAGAGATGAGGGGAGGTCAGGACTGATCTGAGTGTGTGGGCCCTACTGTATAAGGAAACACATACACGTGTAGAATACACACACGTACAAGTACACACACACACAAACACACGCACACGCACACACACAGACACACACACACACACAGGATATTGTAAAATAGCCGTTGTTATGCTTCAATTAGTTTATTTATTATAAGACATTTACGCCAATTAAAAAAAAACATTTTTAATACTCCAGTAAACAATATGTTTTAAACTCATTTTAAACTTAAAATGTTTTTCCCCATTTCACCTGTGATTTTTTTCTTTTATCAATTGTCATTAAAAATAAAAACATAACTATAAAGTACATCGTTACCTTTAACATTAAGTTTCGTTTTTATTCTTATTCTTATTCTTATTCTTATTCTTATACGAACAATATTCGTGTGAATATTTCCAATTGCTTGTCTTTAGATAGGATTTTTCTCTGCGCGTGTATTTTGTATGTATGTCGACGTGCGTATATCTGGTCGGGAGTGAGCGTGTGCGGGTCACTTGGGTTTGCATTTATCCATTACGCACATCAATATTAGATGCGTGCTGTTGATGGGGGTGGAGGGGTGCTCGGACCTGCGGGGAGGGGTCCTCCGTGCCAAGATAAGACGAGTAGGAGTGGCCGACGGGGGGACCACAGAGAGAGCGAGAGAGAGCGACACAGAAAGAAAATGAGCGTAAACCAGTGAGAGAGAGAGAGCGAGAGAGGGAGAGAGAGAGAGAGAGAGAGAGAGAGAGAGAGAGAGAGAGAGAGAGAGAGAGAGAGAGAGAGAGAAGAGAGAGAGAGAGAGAGAGAGAGAGAGAGAGAGAGCGCACCGGGGGTCGTGAGGAGGAACCACGAAAAGAGAGAAAGAGAGAGAGAGCGACTCATCATCATCATCTTTAAAGACGCTCGGAGACTAGATTAAAGAAAACTACGAGCGACGGCAGTACACCAGTTCAAGGAGGCAAACTCGTCGAACGTGTCACCTGGCGTGCGCAAGACTGCCGGGACGTTCCGCGACTTCTGAGGTTCGGCCGGCTTCGTTTGCTCCATCGGCCCGGTTCCCGGCCGGGACTGGGAGTTGCGGTGGAGCGAGTATGGGTTGCGTTGCCAACTCCACCGGGACCCAAGTGCTAGTGCAACTGGAGGCTCTCCGCACCGCCGCGCAACTTTCTCAACTATTCCGCCTCACGGAGAAAAAAAAGGTCAGGCCACTACTATGAATAATAATAATAATAATAATAATAATAATAATAATAATAATAATAATAATAATAATAATAATAATAATAATAATAATAATAATAATGTGTCGTATCGGCTTTGTCATGCAACTCTTCAAAGTTAGTTGTGTGCTTCTGCGAGTGTGTGTGTGTGTGGGGGGGGGGGGGGGGGGGGCGCTCTGGCCCACACGGCCTTCAGTTAGTGTTGAGAGCCCTCATGTGGCCCAACTTCACATGGCAGGCTTTGCGAACTTGTCCGCGCAGAAATGATTTCTTTAATAAAAGGCTACTGACTCACTCTGCTCTATATGGATCTGTTTGTACTTGATAACTTGGCTATTCACGTTGCTGTTTTAAATGTTTAATGTGTGCATGCATTTTGTTCTATGCTTTAGAAATTGTGTCTGATAAATGTTCACGATGGGTTGCCCCCCTGTAGCTACAAGGATGTTACTCTTATTTTATTAAACATACCTAAAAATCTTAAGCAATTTGCAATAAATTATGTAGAAGGTTTTAATTTTGAAATTCTGAAGCGTACATTTAGTTGCCGCTGCAATTTAGAGCAATTGCACAAGCGCCTATAGACGTTTGCAGACGTTTTCTAAAAGTATTCGTTGATTGATTCATATCAAAAATATTTTAATACATTTTAAGATGAGTCAGCGTGTGCTGTCAATTGTGGAGACTGGTTTTGTTTCGATCGCGCTGAAAAAAGTTTATCACATTGATTTTACTCTTTTACAGCTAGAGTGAGCAGGTAACCTGCTGTATTTATGTCTCAATCAGGGACAAGGCCTCTCATTTCGAATGATTTTGACCTCGGCTTTTTTTTTTTTTTTTAATAACAATTCTCCTTCTCTCTCTCTCTCTCTCTCTTTCTCTCCGTAGATTTATTACAAAGCTGTCCGAGACATAGATGCAGGGGAGGAGCTTTTAGTTTATATGAAGGACGGCATTTTCCCGGAGGGATCCATGGCACCCAACTTGCAAGGTAAGAAGACTAATGTGCCTCATTAGCTCACAATTTAAACTCTCTCCAAAACTGCGGCCTGTTTTACTTGGGCGCACTGTGCGCCGTGCATACCACTTCACGCACTGCTCGCTGCTGCTCATTTGGACGAAAAAAAAAAGAAGCAAATTATTTCAATTGTTAAATCAAAAACCAGTGGCACTTAAAGTCACATTTTAAGGGAATTTCCAATAAACGCGCACATTTGTTTTATTTCACCGAATACAACAGGGAGGGAAAATCGTTAGAACTTAAATGATTTCCAATTTATTATCAACCTCACACTATAAAACCATCCACATAATTCAAATTCATGATTACACTTGTTCTAACATAAGCTACAGTTTTTAAATGATATAATTTTATCTTTTAAAAAATAAACACACTTTTTCTCTCTGTCTCTCTAGCTCTCGCTCTCTCTCTCTCTCTCTCTCTCTTCTCTCTCTCTCTCTCTCTCTCTCTCACACACACACACACACACACACACACACACACACACACACACACACTATTTCAGCCATTTACCAGTGCATTGATAAAAAATTCAGTTCGTAGTTTTTCCTACATGCAAGATCTGTTCAATATGCAAATATATCCACGGGAAACTAAGGACGTGTGCGAGCCCAATTGTTAAATAGAAGTGACTGAGTGTAAATGGTTTGTTCAGCATTCGCGTGTGTACGGGTGTGTGCGCGCGCGTCTGCGCGTGTACGTCCGCACGCGCGTGTGGGGGGGGCGTATGCGCGGGCACGTGGCGTGCGCACGTTTGCTTGTGCGCGCCGCAAGTGTATACGTGTGCGTGTGCTTGCGGCTGTTTTAATTAATAGAGGGCATAAAAAGAGGAAGCAGGCTAATAAAAAGTCTGCAATAAAAAGTAATTTTGTTTGTGAATATGCGTAAAATGAGAGGATCAGCCATAAAAACAATTTATTCTACTCTAATATTTTTCTGAGTCCTAGCGCAGTGTGCTTTCTGCATGGGATTTATCGGAGCGGGAATTTAGAGTAAAGAACTTGAGGAGCCCCTTGAGACGTCACCCATGGTCCCAGATTAGCTGCTAAACTACACATAATCGTCTTTCCAATCATATCCCCCAGAGTCATTAGCATTCCCTTTAAAACCCACCAGCCCCACTGAGATGAGCAAAAGAAAATCCATTTTAATTCGTGAGTCATTTGTTTTCTTTTTGAAAGTTGCAAAGAGAACCAAATATCAAAATACACTTTCTTTGGAACATATGCACGCTGGTGTCAAAGTGTGCAATTTAGTAGAGCTCTTTAACCCAGTGTAATTGCCCATTGGCCAGCAGGTCATTTGTCCTCCTCATCAAGGTTGGATACACGGCCGTTGCTACGCTAATGCTCTTTTAATGTGCCCAAGAAGGTCCAGCTGGATAAGCGGTCGCAGTAGAATATGAGCCGAGCGTTGCACTGTATACTTCGCTGCCTGCCGATAAACCCATTCAAATGATGGATGGGTGTATACGTTGTGGGTTGGCAGGTGGGTGCTTTTGGCGCCACCGTGTCCCTGCCTACCTCTATTCCTCGAGGCACACCGTATTCCTTTTTGGAAATTGTTCGCGCACGTACGCTTATTGATGTGCACAAAGAGTCTCCGCTGGGCTTCCCTCCCCGAGCTGTTCAACTTGGACACGGGCTCAGGAACTCGCTATTGAAAGGACTGGCCTGAGTTTTTATGTGTTTGACCTCATTGGTGAGAAGAATTGTAAAGGTTATCAACATGGAAGGGACAGACTGGGCTCTATTGTTTCCCGTCTACACATGGAGCCCCTGCAACACTTTCCCTAACAAGCAATTAACGGTGTTAATGAAGGCTATATATTTCACGGCTAATTGATTTCCATTTTATGCAATTGTCGATGGTTGGGTTGTTGGTTTTACCACCTAATTGAGAGTCAATTTAGCTGTAACTAACCCAGTGAGAGAGACAATTGATGCTAATGACGATATCGATTGATGAACTGATACAAATCATCAAAAGATACATTATTGATCCATAGAATAGTTACAATTAGGCCCACTATTATTCAAACGCTGAATTTAGTAAAGTCGCTGTGCTTAATTTTTTGGGGAAAAAAATTTAATAAGATATGACACTTTTAATATGTATTTGATTGTAAAGGCTATTGTAGTGACTCGAGCGCTGCATCTTGTGTTTTGTGCACACAGATGAGCAGGTGTATCGCTGTGAAGACTGTGACGAATTGTTCTCATCAACTCTCGAGTTGCGGCGACACCAAAAATATTCCTGCTCTAGTGCAGGCTCCATCTTTGACACCCTCAGAGAAGACTTCAAACAGGAGCGGGAGGACAGCGATGAGCCCGTCCATGAGTGTAAAGACTGTGAGAAGATCTTTCCAAACGAGTACAGGTGAACTACATTGTGACAGCGCCAGTAGGATCTTACAAAGTGTTGTAAAAGCTCAATTTGGTTCATTACGCTTGTTCTGTCCACATGAAGTCTGGGTCAGCACATGATAGTCCACACAGAAGAACGGGAGTACAAGTGTGACCAGTGTCCCAAAGCTTTCAACTGGAAGTCCAACCTCATTCGTCACCAGATGTCACATGACAGCGGCAAGCGCTTTGAGTGTGAAAATTGTGATAAGGTACAGCAAACCCGGCACGTAAGTGGTGAACTGGACACACAGACTTTACCTGATCAGAAATTCTGCTCGATTTGGTTTCATTGTCAGTCCTAAAAGTAAATGTAAAGATATTCCGTCACAATAAAAGTGCGGAAAAGTTCATGAAATGTGACAATGAAATACATACTATTTGTATCAATTTTGTTCATCACAGGTCTTCACAGATCCCAGCAATCTCCAGCGTCACATCCGCTCTCAACACGTGGGGGCTCGAGCTCACACTTGTCCCGAGTGTGGCAAGACATTTGCCACTTCGTCAGGCCTCAAACAGCATAAGCACATCCACAGCAGTGTCAAACCTTTTATCTGTAAGTGAGAGTCCTGTTTGGTTCAACTTTGATGTCAGTCTCTGGATTTGATGCCACCTTGTACTTTTCTATATGAATCTTTTCTTTACATTGCTTTTTATCTTGTGTGAGTCTTCTGAACCAAACACACGAGTCCAAAGTTTATCTTTGCATTCATCGATTCAACCGTACGGCCTTATGAAAAATCTGTACATTGTGTTGGACTCAACTTCACTATTTCCGACTTTACATGAAGGCAGCAAGTCTTTGCTTGATGTTTTCATCCCAAACTCCCATTCACATGTTGCTTGTGTATGTCGTGGTCAATTTGGTTTACACAGTTAGAGACAGTGTTAAAAAGGGTTTAACCAGGCCCTGATGGGCTGCATCTTCTTGTACCCCCAGGTGAGGTGTGCCACAAATCCTACACCCAGTTCTCCAACCTCTGCCGCCACAAGCGTATGCATGCCGACTGCCGAACTCAGATCAAGTGCAAGGACTGTGGCCAGTTGTTCAGCACTACCTCCTCCCTAAACAAGCACCGGCGCTTCTGCGAGGGCAAAAACCATTACGGCTCTCCAACAGGAATGTTCAATCCCGGTATTCCCATGAGCTCCAGTCCAATTATGGCTAAGGCCAAGTCCCACCATCCTCACCTTTCGGGTCTCAACCAGTCCAGTTTGGGCTTCCCCGACTACTTTCCGTCCAGACCTCATCCTCATGCTGGTTTGCCATTCTCCGCAGGGCCCCACGGTTTCCCATCCCTCCCGCATGGTTTCCCAGGCATCTTTCCTCCATCACTGTATCCACGACCGCCTCTATTGCCAGCTAGTCCAATGATGAAGACGCCCCTTGGCAACAGTACTCAAGAAGTCAAACTGCCTCAGAGTCCTCTAGATGGCCCTCCATTATCTTTAGTTAGCTCGACAAATGGTAATGGTGGCAACGGTTTAAGTCTGACTGAGGACAAAGATAGCGAGAGTAAACTAGATTTGTCCTCTGGTGGAGAGGTAAAGACTAAATCTAAGATGGCAGACATTTCAGATGGCAGTGACCTGGAAGATGTTAACACCACAAGTGGGACAGATTTGGACACCACAACTGGTACGGTCTCAGGTGATGGTTCTGACCTGGAGAGTGATGGAGATAGTGAACGTGAGCATAATGGCAAAAGAAGAAAGCCGCCTGTGGTCCTATCAAGGCAAGATGGCCACCAGTTAGAGGAGGCAAACAGTGCTGTGATTCCAGCGGTGTCTAATTCAGGGAACCTCTCCATCAACCGTCCCTTTTTTTCATCAGTGTCAACCCAGCACTCTTTCTTCCCCCCACCTGATGAGCAAGCGCTGCCACCCACCACCGCGAATGCTAACGTAGCCACCACCGATTCCATCAAAGCCATTGCTTCTATAGCTGAGAAATATTTCGGGCCCGGCTTGATAGGTCTTCATCAAGAGAAGAAGATGGGTCCATTGCCCTACCACTCCATGTTCCCCTTCCAGTTCCTACCCAATTTCCACAACTCCCTGTACCCCTTTAGCAGTGAGCGAGGTGCCCTCACCTCTGGCCTGTTCTTTAAGGGAGATCCCAAGTCGCCTCGTGAGCAGCTACATAAGATGGTTTCTGGTGCACTCGGCGCGCCTGTCCCCGCTGTAGAATCACCATTTGATCTCAGTACGAAGCCCAAGGAGACCAAGTTATCTCCTCCAACTCCAGTTAACCCCTCAAACCCAAACACAAATACTGGCAGTAGCAGAGGCTCTTCAGTAATATCTGGCAGCGAGGAACAACCATTAGACCTCAGTATTAACAACAGAAGCCGAGGAAGTCACAACGGTATGGCAGTCGAAGCGCAAAATCAAAAGAACCACATCTATGGAATTGGAAAGGGAGTGTCCATCAAGGATGAAAGTCCCAGTTTTCCAATTCCTCACTCCCAGTCACTGCATCAATCCCCAATTGTACCGCACCAACAGGCACAGCAACACCAACCACCTCCTCTGCACTACGCCAAACCTTCCGCTTTCTTCATGGACCCAATATACAGGTATTTCTACCCCGATTAGACCACAAGGCATTACTTACACATGTGTCAAACGTCTTTCGAGCGAGGCATTAGATTTTGCAGATGATACCTGACCTTGGTATGTAACCCTCTGCCTTGCTGTTGGTCCAGCAGGGTGGAGAAAAGGAAGCTACTTGACCCTGTAGGAGCTCTGAAGGAGAAGTTCCTCAGGCCTTCAACGCAGCTCTTTCATCCGCAGGTAGACCTACATTAAAACAACATACATGTGCCAGAATAAGTATGCTAAATATTGCACGTGCTACTCTGAAATCGTAAGAACCACCTCTGAGGTATTTCTGATTATTACCACACGTGATCAAGTATTGATGTTACACAAAAGGTACATGATGTGAATATCCGTCTCTTCTCCCTCCCACACTGCTACAACCTGAATTGATTGGGCTCCGCGCACCATCATTCCACACTGTTGATGTTATGTTCTCAAGGGCTGTATGACTTCTTCCTTTGTTTATTGAATGGCGCCTGTGTACTTGGTCACGCTACCTTTTTCAGAAGACACAGCCTGTTATTGCAGCCCCTTTGATAATCACGCACATTGTTCGACTGTCCCCAGACTCTGCCTGTACAAATCTTGATCGCAAAGAATGATATTATTTTCTTTTAATGAATAGTAAGCACTTGAATTGTATCCTCACTAATCTTAGACATGGCATTGTTTCATGTAGTGGGAGCCCACGGGCCAGCTCATAACCTAAACCCCCTCCAAAAAAATTTCTGTCGTGAACTGGCTGGCTAGATAATAGCACCGTGTCCATCAAGGACATCCTGTGTTTGTGTCCAGGAGAATAAGGGGCTCTTGTCGGGGAAACTGCTTAAAATCTGACCTGGAAATCTGTGCCCTCTATCAACTGTGACTTTGCAGTACACACATCTGAGGCATATGTGGACAGATGGACTCAATGTTTTTTTTTTTCCTATATACTTGGTTGGTTCAATGAATGAAGAAATTGATTACCTCGCATGCTAACCAAAAAAATGATCTTACATTTTTTTCTCTAATTACCAATGACCACTGCGGTGCTATAGCTACAGTAATTCTGCAAATAGTTCTTCCCAGCTGACTTTGGGCGAGAAGCAGAAGCAGGGTAAACTGATCACCAGCCACAATTTAAAGTCTTCAATCAACCTAACAAGCATGTTTTTGGATTGTGGGAGGAAGCCAGCGGTACCAAGAGAAAACCCACGCAAACATGGGGAGAACATGCAGACTCCACACAGAATGTCCAGATCCTAAATTAGAACCCCAAAACCTCAGAACTGCGAGGCAGACATGCAAACCACCACCCTGCCTAAATGAGACAAAAGCTTTTATTACTCTAAACCTTTTTACATGTTGTCCCGTGACATACCATTTCTTGTTATAATCCACCTAACATAAAGTGTTCTCATCTTATTCTTATTCTTTAAGCATGTAAGCTTCCTAGTGATCCAAAAACAATGCCACCACTAATTCAGTCTTCATGACAAAATCAGACCCCCCACACCCACCCACCCTTAGCTTGTTCTCAGACTGTGAATAAACACATTGAGACGGCATGTCTGTCCCTGTGTCTCTCCCGTCCCGTATTCACTAAAAAAGGAAGGATGTAAGCTGTTTTTGGCAAATAAACTCCTACATAACTACCTCCTGCCCCCCACCTCCCCTTTGTTCACAAGTATCTCGGGGGAAGGCCGCAGCTATCAGTTGGGGTTATCTCAAACCATATTGTGCAGCGCCATACGGAACTCTTGAATGGCTCATTTAGCCAGCTCGCCAGAGATGTGAGGACATGGCCAAGAAAAGAGAGGCTAGTGGGAGAGGAGAAGATACTTTGTGAGGATGTACTTTTGGCAAATGCTGAAATGCTGATGGGAGGAACTTACTTTCCACCGTCTATTTGTCTCAATATATTCAACATGTTTGTCTGTTTTTATTCATCATTATACATCTTTCTTTCAACACATACAAACACCACCCCCTCCTCATCTCCTCAGATGTCTGCCATGGAGAACATGACAGAAAAACTGGAAAGCTTTGGTGCACTAAAACTGGACATGCCGCCCAATTCACTGCAACATACGGCTCACCCACTCTTCAACTTCCGCTCCCCTCCTCCTTCTCTCTCGGATGCCATCCTCCGCAAGGGCAAGGAACGCTATGCCTGCAGGTCAGTGTCACACCTTGTAGCCGATGATGGTTTTTTTTCAAAGGATGCTCAAATATGTAAATATTTTTGTCTATACTCTTTCCTCTTCCTGTTTTTCTGTTCATTCTCCCATGAAGGTACTGTGGGAAAATCTTCCCTCGCTCGGCAAACCTCACCAGACACTTGCGAACACACACGGGCGAACAGCCTTACAGGTATTTCTAGTATTATGGTATTGTTAGGTATTATTAGTATTATGTATTATTTGTGTATTTATATGTATTATTTATTTCTCATGTGGGCAATGTGAATGAGTTGCTCATTCTATAAAGATTGGAGGTAGAAAGGTTGAAGCTTCTCAATCCTCTTTGTTTCTTGTTATGTTCTCTTTCTCTCTCTCTCTTTCTCTCTCTCTCTCTCTCTTGCGCGCGCACTCTCTCTCTCACTGTAGCAGATTTCTATTAATTTATTTATTTAGTTAGTTATTTAGTTATTTATTTAGAAAAACGGCATTTGTTAGCCCATAGATAGGCTAACTTGCATTGGTGTCCCCCCTATAAGGAGTGAATATCTGAATCAAAACAGTAAAATATAACAATACTGGCAGTTATATATTCTTTATCCTCTATAAAAAAACAACAATATGACTGCAGTTTACTCACCACCATCTCCGTTTTATTTCCAAATTTAAAGAGCAGCACAATGTTCATTGATTTAAAGCCAAAAAAGTTTTATTTCTAATTTTTCTAATATTCTTTTTTCTTTATTAGTAAATGTTCATATTCTATTTATTTATGTGATTACTCTAATTTAAAATTACAGCGTACTATTTAATTAATCATATTAAATCTCCATTTATTCCATTGAGAAATTTGATTTAAGACACAAATGTTCCAAGTGGTCACAAAACAAAATGAACACATTCCTCAAGGTGCCACTCTATAATTATTAGATTTTGACATAGAATGTCCACGTTGCAAATGCAGAGATCCTATACTGTATGATGAACCAAATTGTAGGTGGTCACCCTGGTTCTCCTGTGTGCCCTGACAGGTGCAAGTACTGTGACCGCTCATTCAGCATCTCGTCGAACCTGCAACGCCACGTTCGCAACATCCACAACAAGGAGAAACCCTTCAAGTGTCACCTGTGCAACCGCTGCTTCGGTCAGCAGACCAACCTCGACCGCCATCTCAAGAAGCACGAGCATGAGAACATTCCTGGTAGGACTCCCTCTTAATAGAGACTTCATTTGGAGTTATTTAACTTGCCTTGTTAATGGGCTGACTTATGAACGGTACACATTAGCCATTTGGAAAATATTAAATCTTGCCCTTAATAAAATGTTTAGTGACGTGAAAGCAAACAACCATAACACGCAAAGTGGGAAAGCCACTTCATTCAAGAGTTCACACTTATTTCTCCATATGCGTTGCCAAAAACAGCTTCTCTATGCCCAGCATGGAAGTCATCCACTGCATCTATGATTGCCACTCTAGTGACATTTTAAAGTGAATAAACCTTGTTTGCTCAACATTTCAAAATGAGGCCATAAACCAACAAGAAATGGTCATTAGTCGTCATTTTGTTTTTCTCATTAAAATCTTGTAAATTGCTGCGACATCAACAGACATATTTTTAGTGCATGTATTTATTATATTATTTGACAGTTTCATTTTTAAATTAGGTAGTTTGATCAGCATGTTTGAAATCTTTACTGATGGGAAGATGGCTTGATTTAATAACGCTGATTATACTCCTCACACTACTCATATTCATATGGCTGATGAATATTAAACTAAACATGCGGCGTCTACCTGTGTGCGTGCTTACATTACATCGTTTGTGCATGTATTAATGTGCGCGGATGTGTATGTCTGCACACTTTCCCCACCAGTGAGCCAACAGTCTGGGATGCTTTCCAACCTAGGAACCACCATCTCCTCGCCAAACTCCGAGCCAGACAATCATGCACTTTTAGATGAGAAGGAGGACTCGTACTTCTCCGAAATCCGAAACTTCATCTCCAACAGTGAGATGAACCAGGCCTCCAGCTCCACGGACAAAAGGTAAAAAAATAAAATAAACAAACATAATCATGCAGAAAACGTTGCGATGGGAATTTATGCAATTTGTGTCAAACTCTCAACTATTTCCTCAAAGAGACCTGTAATCGTCACTCCAGTCTTCAGTCAACTCATTGTTTTTATGGTTGCAGTTAGTCCACAGTGCTTAATGCACAGTGCCCCCTAGTGCATTACAGTTTGATGGTAAGAGGAAAATGCTGGCAAGAAGAAAATGCCGTAATTAGACTTTAGACTTCCTTTATTTGCCATTCTAATAAACTGAGTATATGGAACGAAATGTTGTTTAAAATAACAAACAATTTAGCAAAGGTACCAGACTGAGGCAATGTAAAATCTTCCATGACATGACAGAGAAGTTCTGAAATTCAGAAAGAGTGACCAAAATCACAGAATGGATCATAAAGCTTTACTCTAATAGATGTGAGTTGATTTCTGGCATTTGTCAGTAGAAATATTTTCGTTTTGTTTTGTTTTGTTTTGTTTTGTTTTGTTTTGTTTTGTTTTGTTTTGAATTCCAACTGACACCACTCAGGTTTATTGCACTCAAGCCTTAACTAAAAAATTGTTCACATTAAGATGAACAAAAAAAAAAAAAAAAAACAGGGCAGCTCGGTGGCGCACTGGGTAGCACGTCCGCCTCACAGTTAGGAGGGTGCGGGTTCGATTCCACCTCCGGCCCTCCCTGTGTGGAGTTTGCATGTTCTCCCCGGGCCCGCGTGGGTTTTCTCCGGGCACTCCAGTGTCCTCCCACATTCCAAAAACATGCTTGGTAGGCCGATTGATCACTCCAAATTGTCCCTAGGTGTGAGTGTGAGTGCGATTGGTTGTCTGTCTCTGTGTGCCCTGCGATTGGCTGGCAACCAGTTCAGGGTGTCCCCCGCCTACTGCCCGATGACGGCTGGGATAGGCTCCAGCACACCCGCGACCCCCGTGGGGACTAAGCGGTTCAGAAAATGGATGGATGGATGGAAGATGAAAAAACTTTTCATCTTCTATTTATTTGTGGGTGCTAATGCTAAACACAAAACTGAAAAACAGCCATGATTTGTTCATTCAAGACCAGTTTTTTAATTGCATGTATAAAAGATTCATCCAGGAGGAAAAGCCATTTGTATGCATGTTCATAGTGTTTCTTCACTTTTCCCAAAGTGACATGCTAACTACTTCCCTTGACATGTACATTACAGTCATTTTTATAGGTCCATGAGCACAAGTTCATTTAAACAAATTTGTCAGTTTTGGAAACTCGATACTTTGGAAACTCTCAGCGACAAAGATGTTTCTGTTTTTACACAGTCCATCCCTCCATCATCATCCCTTTCCTCTTGTCAACACACTTTTGGGCCAGCAGACTGTGTGGTAGTTTAGCCCAGCTGCCATCTGGGATCAATACTGAGTGTCATCCACAACAAGGTGGCCTGACGTTTTAATATCAGTCATTCAGACTGTGTTGTGCTTTCTGTCCTCCCACCAGACAGCTCTGTGTTTATTCTGCCCTCTGAGTGACTGAAGCCAAGCTCATGCATGACTCTCCGTATTTGCTCTTAACTGCCCTTGCAACCGAACTTCAGTGCAGTAAAACTTATAGTCCAAGTCATGGCAGAGCTTTTATTTTGGAACACAAATGTCTGCCACGCTACCAGGTAGGCCTGTAAGAGATGCTTAGTCAGCATTGGTACTTTCAAAGAGCAAATGATTTTGCTATTTGCACCCATAGAGTGTTGAGATGTAATAAGAGAGAATAAAAGGTTTTAGCTGGTCTGGGACTCCTGTCCGGCATTTAGGAGCACAAAGCGGGGCCTCAGGTTGAGGCATTTATCCAGGAGATCCTCAGATGATGGAGGTCTTCCATCCCCCAATCCATCCCCCGTACCCATAGGCCCTGTCTGCTAACCCAAACAGCCCACTGATGTGTTTAGAGTAAATGACAAAACCCAGGGCCCCTCGATGTCAGAGCTAGGCTTCTTTCCCTGGATACAGGCATGGACTTTTTCCCAGCTAAACAGCCTGGCGATTTGATTAGAGTAATATTTAATGTAGATTGAAAGAGGAGTCCACCTCTCCATGTTTACCCACCCACAGCGTATGACCCAATCCTATCCCCGTGTTCGCCTCTCTCGAGGTAGTCCTGTCTGATTTGATAAATGTCCACTGTGTGGCAAGAAAGGAAGGGATAACTTTGCTGTCCCACAGGAAATGATATCATGAGCAATGTCATGTGGTCTGGGGCTGATGAAGGGGCAGCTGGGCTTCTGGCTAGAGATTGTACAGATGGCAGGTCAAAATAGTGCTGAGCTGATCACCTATAGTATTCTGATACAATATACTGTGTTGTTCACATCCGGCAAGCTAAAGGAAACGGCACATTTGATGTCTCTTTCCCAAGGGTAGGTCCAATTATTCATGTGGGGGTGCTGTTTAAAAAGTGTCCCCTGGAAAACAGTTGGTACCCGCGTTGTTAGTGTGCTCGCTGGACAACACAAGATTACTTCTGCGGGAGCCTTTGGTTAGTACATTAAGCTACATCCGGCACCATTACAAACACTTCCTCCCTTGATGCATGCAGATCTGACCCGTCTGAGGAGGAGCACCCGAGTGGCCACAGGTCCAACTCCAAGATGGCCCTCCAGGGGCTGGAGGAGGAGGAAGAGGAAGCAGAGGGGGATGATGAGGAGGAAGAGGAAGGCAGCCTGACTGAAAAGTCTCACGATGAGGCTCCGGAATCCCCGTCTCCAGTTGCAACACGTGCATATGAAGAGGAAGAAGACGAGGAAGAGACTACTCCATTATCTATGAGCTACGAGCACTCTCGCAGGTACCCATTTCATTTTACTGGCATTTGTTAGCAATGTTGCAACTAATCGCAGCTGCTCATACAGTCTTTACTCATACAAGTATGTACTAATCCATGACATAACAATATAACTCTTCAGAAATGTGTCTTTAAAAGACAAGACAAAAAGTAATGGAATTAGGAATATTTCTTTATTTAAAGTTTTAAAAAAATTACACTCGGCAAGGTTAGTCAACAACCTCCACCGCTGTCCGAAAAATGTATTTAGACTACGTATCTACACAACTATAATTATGGTGTTTCTTGCTGTAATGTAAACTTCACTGTGACCAGTAATAAAATCTCAGTTACAAGTCATAAAAAAATAAATGGAAAATTTAATTTAAATATTTAGTTAAAAGACTCAAAATTGCCTAACTCATTGTCTATATACATGTGCCCTTCAATTGGCAAGCGACCAGTCCAGGAACGCATGTGACTCTTCTTCTTGCCTCATTTTTCTCCCTTCTGACTAATTAGTCCCTTCTTTTTCTCTTCCCTTCATTCAACTTAACATCTTCCTGAATCATTTTCCTCCTTGCATCCATTCTCATTTGCATTCACATCCATATTCGGCCCACCACTTGCGCCGGCATGCAGGTGTTTAGAGGAGGAGGGCTCTCTGCTGGACCTTGAAGGTCATTCCAGCTTTCCCAAGGGCCTGGATGTATTACGTAAAGCAGCCAGTGATGAGCAACATTTTGACGTTAAAGACATATTTAACACATCGCTAGAGTCGGAGACTTTGAAAGAAACGTTGTACAGGCAGGCTAAAACGCAGGTAGGTGAAGCAAAGACACGATAACAAGTAAAATACAGTGGAACCTCTGAGGTCAAAAAAAGTATTTTCCCGGATGCTGGGCAAGCTCTGATTTGGTTCAATTCATCAAAAAAAAAAAAAAAAAGATCTCTTCCACGGTTGTGATTAATACATGTTAATACAATACAGGCATTCAATGTTAGAGGTTCCACTGTGAGTTTTTAACACTGTGAATGCAATACTTGTCTGCTCGCTTCAAATCTAACTGAGTTTAACTGCATGGATGTTCAGACTTCAGTCTGCCTATTCAAGTGGTTTTAAAAATTTTGATGGCCCTCTTGGTGATGTCTTCTGTGTCTATAGTCTCTGATTGTTTAGTTTTACAGTATCCACACTATTAAAAGTTGAAAAAAAAATTGCATATTAAATTAGAGCCACAAGATGGGGCCAGAGAGGGATAATTATGACCCCTCCCCAAAATAAATATTTGAATATCTACTATCAGATATTTTTTAGATTCTGAACTCTATAACAAAAAGTGTTTACCACTGTGAACTCCACCTTTACAGCAACACCATATTATCATGATTAAAGAAAAGAAGTATGTTGATAGTGAAAGCTGTGTCAAAGGGATAAATCAAAAATCAGTTCATCCCAACTAAACTATATGGCAATATTCGTGTGGTCTTCTACAGGCTTATGCAATGATGCTGTCTTTGTCCGACAACAACCCTTTGCACACGCCCTCCCAGAACTCCCTGGATGCTTGGCTGGGCATGGGAGGCGGATCGTCTGAGACGAGCAGCTTTCACCCGCTCAACCACATCTAGACAAGAGAGAGAAATGGAGAGGAGGTTGGTGTGGTAGAAGGTGGCAGGAACAGTAGTTTGATTAGAGACACAAGTGGAGTGGACACAAGTCGTCATGAAGAACGGAGAATTCAGTGTGTGTGTGTGTGTGTGTGTGTGTGTGTGTGTGTGTGTGTGTGTGTGTGTGTGTGTGTGTGTGTGCGTGCGTGCGTGCGTGCGTGCGTGCGTGCGTGCGTGCGTGTGTGTGTGTGTGTGCGCGCGCGCGCACGCGTGCGCGTGTTTAAGAGAAAGAGGCGGTAGACTATAAGAAAGCACTGCTAAGCTCCTGTTGATGTGAAGGACATACATGATGAATGCTTCTCGACAGCATTGAAACTTTGCCGATCATCCCCCGAAGTGCGCTCAGTCTCACCTGGCGACAGCAGAGAGCTGACGTGACACTCTGTAGACACTTAAATGACTCGTGTCACTAAAAGCTCTGTGTGTAATGCCTGGAAGAAGAAAAAGAAGGAACAAAATCGCACTGCAGCGTTAAGACTATTCGGCCACAAGGGGGTGCTGTTTCTCACCAAGTAACATTTGACTCCAGATGAAACTCCACGCGGATTGCGTGTCACCGACTGCAGAATCAACGGGAGTGTGGAAATGAACGATAAATACACACAGACTGATTTTAATGTGCACAGTAAATTGATTTTAGTGGATTTACCAGCTTGATCATGCTGGCAATCGTTCAGTCACACATCATTTCATGTCACTCTTAAATGTTGTTTGCTTACTTTCCTCTTAGTTACCGCAGTATTCTTTTGTTGTAGGCACCTTCGTGCTAAATTATTAATATAATTATTTTAGAGAAGGACCAAAATTGTATAATAATGTCACATGGTGTACAAAATAACCTAGTTGTTCATAGCGATGGTGACACGTGCCAAATAACCCATAGAAAATATTTTGTTCTCTGACAATCATTTCATTTCCACTTGTTCCAATATATTTGATTTCAGAAGCATGTGTGTATGTAGTATTTATTTTTTGCTTGTTCACTCATTCTGTATGAGGTGGTGGGTGCGAGAGTAAGGAAAAGTCCTCTGTCTTCTTTTTTTTCCTTTGGTTGCTGAAGGAATAAACACCGATGAGAGATTGAGAATCTCCAGATTCGGTGTGCCATAACGGAAACGCTCCATGAAATGTTATTATTTATAGTGGAAGATAGTTGTAGTTTTAGTGGCACTGTAATGTCCTGCCGTGTTTAGTTTTCCTCTTGCTTCAGTTCCATTTCACCCGTATTAAGTATTATTGTGGGGGGAGCCTTTGCCGTTAGTATCACAAAAAGATATTACCACACTTTATAAGACAAATAGAATCTGTCTGCATTTGATAAGAACATGAAATTGTAATGTAGCCCAAAAGGCCTGGACCATTTGTCCGACCTTATTGGGGAATGGGACTCATGAAACCAGAAGAAGCATCTAAAATACATTTACTGGCATTACAATTCTGCTAGTTGGTCGTTCATGAATAAAAATGTTCTTTTAAACCATGGTGGCTCTACCGGATGCTCTCCTGTTCTTCTCCTAGCGTCAAACTCATTCCATAAATTAGCCGGAGGACATGACTTCTTTTGGACTGTAGATAGCTGTAGATAGACATCACGGGAGGCGTTTCTCGTCATCCTCAAACTCGGCCTGATGCTATATTTTTCAAGCTAGCACTTAATGAAACCACATGGGTCCAAGCCATACCCTGATCAGGCTTAGGTCTCGATGACAGGACAGAAGGAACACTGTACTTTTCTTTGGCTCCACGAGGACTGCTGCATCATCTCATTTTTCTGAAGATACAAGTCTCTTGTTTGATAAATCTCTTCATTTATTTACCTTTATAAAGATGTGGGTCGTTTCTATGTCGTGATTCATGTCAAGTCATGGACTACTGTAGTAAGAATGCGCTGTGTAAAGGCTTTGAAGGCATTGAAGCATTCCATTTTTCCCACTTCAGAAATTATTCTGGCAGATGGTCGTCAAGATATTGGAACGCGGTTGCTGTCCCCCTCCCCCGCTCACTGTTACAGGAGACAAAAAAATAGATATTGTTTCTTATTGACTGTACAGTATTTTAAAGATGGAAGATATGGTGCATTTGTCCGAAGGAAGAAAAAAAAATAATGGAAAAATATGGGTTTAAATGGATGGTGCTTGTTCGTTTGGATCTGAGTTGTATATCGCCTATGTTATGTTTATTGAAAACTGACAACAACAAAAAAATATGATATTGTGCATGACGTGTTTAGCGGTCATAATTATGTCCATTTGTGAATTGTGTATCAAATCAAAAAAAGATTAAAAAAAAATCAAAAAAACAAATCCGTAGATGCACTTATTGTAAATGTGGTTAGGTTTAGTAGGTTTGACTTCAAGTTCTTGACTGCCTTACACGTTGGGTGGGGCAAGTGGCTCTTAAAGAAATAAAAGAAGACTTGTGGAAGAAGACATAACAGGAAAAAAAACCAATAAAGGATTGTAGAATAATATTGAACAATTCTGAAATTGCAATTCTTTTGATGCTTGTGATTACTGAAGATGTACTTTAGAAAAATTTCATTGAAAAGACATGACTGATGTTAATTCTGTAGAATAGCAATGTATACCACATGTAATCTTTCCAATGTTATGAAGAATTTATACATGAAATTGATATGCAATAAAACCGGTGTGCTTTTTAAATGGAATTTTCACCTCTTCATGTTTTTTCCAGGTAGGGAACAAGAAGAGTGTTGTTTCAAGCATTTAGCTGTTTTTTGCTCCCCATCATATCTTGGACCATCTTTAGTATTAGGATATAAAAAACTAGCATATGCACAACATTGTTGAAAAAAAACAATCGGTATTTTTTCATGCCTCCAAAGGGGATCTTGAGGCATCAACTTTGACACAGCTAAGACTTTGCTGACAGACTCATTACCCCCATGATGACACCATATTCATTTGTATCATCAACATTAAGTTAAGCATATTTACTTGCTTATAAGAATCATGTGACTATTACAAATAGGAACATTAAGATACAACCAGAGAATGCAATTTTAGAGAAATTCAAAGTCAAAGTCAAAGTCAGCTTTATTGTCAATTTCTCCACATGCCAAAGACACACAAAGAAACCGAAATTTCGTTCCCCCCTATCCCACGGTGACAAGACATGGCTCACAACAGACAAACAAGTAAACAAGTATAACAAAAGCGTGCTGAATAAATAATGAATAAATAACACAACAATAAATAAATAAATAAATAGGAGGAGCAGGAAAAAAAAAAAAAAAGGAGCAAGTGCGCGTACAGCAGACATTTCCGAAAATAGCGCAACAGTGCCGCACGCTACGCAGAAGGGGGTAGCGAGTTCAGGGCCCTAACAGCCTGGAGAAAGAAGCTGTTGGCGAGTCTGGTGGTGCGGGAGCGCAGGCTCCTGTACCTCTTCCCAGAGGGCAGAAGGTCAAACAAAGAGTGAGCCGGGTGACTCACATCTCTGGCAATCGAGGTTGCCTTGCGGGCGACATGGGAGGTGTAAATGTCCTTCAGGGAGGGTAGCGAAGCACCAATAATCTTACCAGCCGTATTCACTATGCGCTGCAGGGCCTTCAAGTTCTGTTCAGTGCAGTTACCACCCCAGACAGCGATGCAACTGGTGAGGACGCTCTCAATGGTGCCACGGTAAAATGTAGACAGGACTGCCTGAGGAGCACATGCACGCCTGAGCTTCCGCAGGAAGTACAAGCGGCGCTGAGCTTTCTTTGCCAGTGACGAGGTGTTTTCGGACCAGGAGAGGTCCTCACTGATGTGCACCCCCAGGAACTTGGTGCAGCTCACCCTCTCCACCACAGCACCGTCGATGATCAGCGGCAGGTGTGTTGTGTGACCCTTCCGGAAGTCAACAATCATTTCCTTGGTCTTATTGACGTTCAGCAGGAGGTTGTTGTCCCTGCACCACGTGGTCAGAAGGTCAACTTCCGACCTGTACCGAGTCTCGTCGCCCTTCGTGATGAGACCCACCAGAGTCGTGTCGTCAGCAAACTTCACTATGCGGTTGTCGCTGTAGGTCGCAGTGCAGTCATGCGTCAGCAGGGTGAAGAGCAATGGACTGAGCACGCAGCCCTGGGGGGCTCCCGTGCTCAGCGTGATGCTGGCGGAGATTTTGTCGCCAACACGCACCACCTGAGGCCTCTGACAGAGGAAGTCCAGTATCCAGTTGCAGAGGGAGGTACTGAGGCCCAGCTCGTCGAGTTTGCAGATGAGTCGCTGCGGCACAATGGTGTTGAAGGCAGAGCTGAAGTCCACAAACAGCAACCTCACATATGAGTCCTTTCTCTCCAGGTGGGTGAGGGCCGAGTGGAGGGCAGAGCAGATGGCATCCTCAGAGGACCGCTTGGCACGGTACGCAAACTGGAAAGGGTCAATGGTGGGGGGGATTGCACCACAGTTAGCAAATACAGGGTGAAAAAAATTTGAAACATTACATAGGAAATTATGTTAAAAGCTATTGAGCAATAGGGAATCATGTGGAATGATGAGTAATGGTAATGATACTTAATGTTATGGAAAGATGTGAAATAAAATTAAATGTGGAATCTACACAGTTTAAGTTTAAAAGTGGA
The DNA here is from genome assembly GCF_024217435.2 of Syngnathus scovelli. Taxonomy (NCBI): domain Eukaryota; kingdom Metazoa; phylum Chordata; class Actinopteri; order Syngnathiformes; family Syngnathidae; genus Syngnathus; species Syngnathus scovelli. The sequence continues at coordinate 21,332,358 of NC_090848.1, forward strand.
ATAGTTTGATTCTGTTAAAATGTGAAAAGTAGAGATGAAAGTAAGCAAAATCTGAAGAATAGGTTTTAATTTGGGAGTTATGACAAAAAAGTTTGCATGAGCTCACCACATTAAAGTTAGAGTGGTTTGAATCAGTCCAAAAAATTGGAATGTTGCTTACAAATTTACATGAAATAAAAACTTAATATATAACACCCTATTGGGTTAGTGTTTTGTAGGATGGTTCCAAACTAGGGTTAGGGGGTTAAGGTTAAGTGGTTGGTTGGGGTTTGGGTCAGGGTTGGAATTTGGGGTTGGAGGTTCGGGTTAAGGGTTAGGACGTTACGGGTTAGGGTTAACAAACCAGAAATTACTCTAATATTAATGGTTTCATGAAAAGATAATGGTACTGTTTGTTTTCCTTGCAGTGTGACCAGATGAGGCCGTGCGGCGCAGTTAACTGGCGACTGTCCCTTTAATAGGAAGCTCAGAGGCGGAAGTGAAGCAAGCACTTCCACAATCAAAACATTACTGGTGCGCAATGGGCGAGTGTGCTTCTACCAAATAACATTTTGCTTTTCCGTCGAGGAATTTCCCTTCCGCCATGCTTCAGCTGAACGACACGGTGGAGCCCGAGAGTCCGGGAGCCGCGGTTCTCCATCCGGCCGAGGCCGAGGAAGGAGTGGAGGTCGCTTTCACGCCACCGGAGGCCGGGCGGAGCCTGGGACACGGAGCCACTGCAGCCTGCTGCGGGCCACTGCAAACGTTGACGCCTTTTCACGTGCACAACCCCACCATGCAAGCCAAAGTCAAGGACTATTTTGTGTTCCGGGTACGACGTCCATTTCCTACGCTTCCATTCGTCATGTAAAGAGAGTGTTATATGATGATGACTGACTGACAATGGCAGTCCGAAGTAAGAGTAACAGTACAAATATGTGGCTTGGTGGTGGCAGTCCGAAGTAAGAGTACAGTACAAATATGTGGCTAGGTGTGGTGGTGGTGGTGATGACGATGATGATGATGACGATAATTGTGAGGAAGCTGACTCATCATCTGTTTCATGCTGATGCCAGCCAGGTACCATCGAGCAGGCGGTCAGCGACATCCGGACTGTGGCGCTTCCCTCTGAGGATGGAGAAGTGCTGAGCGTCTGGCTTCTGGCTCAGTAAGTCTCATTCTTACCTTGAACCATTCGCTCATTTTAAGTAGCTCTGAAACACTTTCTTTCATGTGTTATTTCTACTGGAAGCTGATGTCAAACATTTCCAACTAAAATACTATAATAATATATAATAAATTAAATGCTTGAGTGACTGAGCACACTTTTCACAGACGTCTGGGAGAAAGAAATGTTTCGACAAGAGAGCCGAGTTTTGATTTTGGCTTTTGAGGTCTGCACAATAAATGTTCTCAAAAATGCGTTAACTGGCTTGAATGAGTAAGGAGTGCGCAAGTGTGTTGCTGCTATCGAATAGTGAGTTATCATGTCAAAGTAAGATGACAATCATCTGTGCAGGATTGACCACTGGAATAATGAGAAGGAGAGACTTGTCCTCATTACGGACAGGTAAGACAAAAAGCACACATCAATGTACTTTCATGTCATCTTTCAAAAAAAAGATCCGCCTTTTTATTTTTACACACAGTTAGCTAATACTAATATGTGCCAACGCTGCAACTTGCTTTACGTTTTGCTCTTGATATAAGCTGCATCAAAGAGGTGCTTTTGTTTTGTGGTCATCTGAGAAGCTCAGTGGTTATTGTTTGTTAGTTGTATGTGCATTAACTCCTGTGTTTCGTACCAGTGGGCCAGAAATGCACAACAGCTTGCTCATCAACATTTTTTTTTTCACAAGCAGGCATAAGATTAATTTAGTTGTTTTAGTTCACCCTTAATGAGTGGGCAATTACACTATTTAAAGAGTTAATTTTCTATATTATGTTCCCTTTAACCAAAAGTTGGTTTTCCTTCACATGTGCAGGTCCTTGCTGGTGTGCAAGTACGACTTCATCAATTTGCTGTGTCAGCAGGTCATCAGAATCTCGCTCAACGCCGTCGACACCATTTCAGTGGGCGAGTTTGAGTTCCCGCCCAAATCCCTGAACAAGTATGCATGTCTCATTTGACCCTTGATCAAACTTTATGATTACCAGCATTACGATTCTAATTGATTTGCCTCCATTGCCATATACAGTAATTGTTTGGTAATTTCGATATGAATCTTTGTATTACAATTTCTATTAAGTTTAAGAGACGTTTGAAACAAATTGTACAAATTGTTATGGGGAAATGCAGAGAAATGTCAAGACACAAGGCGCCAAAGGCAGGCTTAGCTCAGTCTGCTGTAACACTTGGTAAAAGCATGGAAATAAATCAACAACAAAATCAGAAAAACAGTGCAAGGAACTCATAGCAACAGTGTTTTTGCCTGGGGGAAAAAGGGCCCATCTATTTGAAGGAAGCATTCATGTGTCTGAAGTAGACCCGGTAACTGGGGCACGACGGCTAGTACAGAGGTTAACATTTCAGTAGGCTAATAGCATAATTGTCATAAAAGTAATTTTTAACATACTGTCACAAATCTATAAGAATACTAATGTGGTCTATAAAAGTAGTTTATTATTTTTATATGTCATGTGTAGATTGTGAAGCAACTGGAATCTTCTGAATGCCTTCCAGAATGACGTGGGCAATAACAGTAACAAGATGTTACTATGACACCCTCAGTATTTACAGGGCATTGTTTTTACAGGAGAGATGGTGTTGGGGTTCGTGTCCAGTGGGACAAGCGTCCCCGGGCCTCCTTCTTAAACCGCTGGAACCCGTGGTCAACAGATATGCCCTATGCCACCTTCACAGAGCACCCCATGTCCCACGCAGATGAGAAGGTAGCCTCCCTCTGCCAGGTAATCCCTTCAGACTAGGTTTAATTGGACACGCTTTTTTTTTTTTCAAAACTTTGGGCTGGTAGTCTAGACTCGTTAGAACCACGTAGCTCTGTCCTGGTTGATAATAAAAGTTGTAGTCTACTTCTTTTTGTTAGCGATTCAAAGCGAATGACAGGGTTTACTGTAAAGAACTTTTTTTCATTGTGTATTTATTTCTGCTCGTATGTACAGCTGGACAACTTTCAGACCCAGCTTGTACAGGCGGTGAAGAGAGCCCATAAGGAGAACCCTATCCCTGGTCGGGCCAACGGAGTCCTGATCCTGGAGAGACCCCTCCTCATTGAGACCTACCTGGGCATTATGTCCTTTATCAACAATGAGGCTAAGTTGGGCTATTCAATGACCCGTGGCAAGATTGGTTTTTAGAGACAGTTTCTCCAAACGGCACCCTTGTTTGTGTTGTGTCAAGGGAGATTGTACAAAATGAGCCTTTGCAGGTTGTAGCAGACAAATAGTCAGCCAGTTGAAGACTTGCATGAACTGTCTCCTCATTTGGTTTTAGCGCCCCAGTCCTTTCAAGAGCTACCATACTTGCATGGGCCCTTTGACTGTATTGGGTATGTGACAAAAAGTTGATGAGAAATACGACGGTGTTTGCTTCTGCCTTTTTCTTATGTTCCTTTTTTGTCCTAAACTGGGTGTGTTGCAATCTTTTCTTACTTATTTGAGCATTAACTGTTAAAAGTGGCGTTCAGTGCCAAAGATGTAATGGCTGTGTGCCTGCAGTCATCATGAGACTCCTGTGCGGATTCTTGGAATGGAAACTATTGTATATCCAGTCACATGATTAAGTGGAATAAGCCTTGCTAATAGGGGAATTGATCATGATGTGCTCTGTCTTTCTTAACAATTCAACTTGTTTACTGTGGAAAATTAGATAATATTCTTCACAATGAAAACAAATCGTAGGTGACCTTAATAAATGATCTTATGTGACCTTTTTCTCTTTTTTGGCAAATTTGCCTATAAATGGGGGCTACAAGAGTATTGTGAGAGGAGTGTTAGGGCAAACACAGACTGTTTTGTTTTTATCATACTCCATCTTGTCCAGGGACATGGCCAAATGGAAGTTGTGCACTATTCAAATGTGATTGCACATGATATGATATACGCGTATCGCTTTCAAATCTCTGTAGCTCAGGAATGGGAGGCATTTCAAAATGGACAAGAAATTGAAGCAAACAAAGTAGTCTCTACTTTTTTCCTGCAACTGTATGCAGATTATAGCCATAAGAGGGCCAGCACATTTTTTGTCCATATATGGCAATTTTGTCTGGTTAGGTAAGTGTCTTCCCCCAGTAGTGCTAATGAAAAATTGCAGCCCCTCCATCATTTAAGTTGTCCATCTCTGCAGTACGTAGTCTTTAACATCTCTTCATGCTTGAAATACAAAATTGTAATATGAAAAGTACTTTGCCAAATGCACAGAAAGCCTTTTTTTTTTTTTTTTTGCTCTTTCTTAAAAATGATGTATTTTGTTTCATCCAAAGAACCCATTATGTCGTAAGCTCTCCATCAGGTCCTGTGATTCCACATAACTTGTACCTAATAGGGTGTGTATGTTAGTGTTTTCTAAGGCCCCTTTACAGTATTATGCCAGAGAAGCCAGCTGTCCAGCCACCTCTTGTTTTAAAATTAACTGCAATGAAACACCATGAAATTATCTGTCAATTTTTATTCAAAATAATGTCATGACAAAGTACAAATGTTCAGAAAGTGAAAGCTTTGTCTGAGCCATCTACCCTCACAGTGTTCAGAACTATAATATATTTACATGTATATAAAACAGTGTTTTGTTTTTATTTATCCAAATGAGGAATGTCAAGTTTTCCAAAACATTCAGTATAACAAAAATTGCACTTGTGGAGCAGAGTGCTGAGTTCTTCCCCATCAGTTCATTGGACTAGATTTCATGTTAACACATGCTGGAACTGAATTTCAGTTCGGTGCCTGCTTGCATCACTTGTCCTCATTGCCAGTGTTGATGTAGCACAAACACAGCTGGTCCTTCCCAAGCAGGATGAGAGGATCCCCATGGCAGTGCCACATCAACGAGTGGACCTGGAAACCACCTGGCAGGACACAGACACCAAAGTAAGTTCGAGGAAATGTATTTACTTGACAGTGACACTGGGATTCTTTGTACTTTATAATCACCAATCATTTTACCGTCGTCACTGGGAACTTGAACAGAAACGCATCCTGTTGGGGTCCACAGATAAATGTTTGTGTTGCCGGTGCATATCGCCAGCCGCGGGCATCTTGGGTCCCACTGGAAGCAACGCACAGCTGACATCTGCTCAAGCACAGCCTCAAGGCTCATCTTCTCCATGTTCCACACCCAGATAACACTGGCTATGTTATCTGCGGTCAAGAGTGCACATGTTGAAAGCTGGGTTGCAGAATGCTTAGCCCTGGTAATCAAATACATAAGGGGAACGTGATGCCTGACCATTTTTGGTGGCTAAGTAGCGACTGTCTGAGCTGAAGGCCAAAGTAGAGACACCAATCTTGGGGTTTGGTCTGTCTGGGTCTGGTCTGACCACAGGCATTTGAACTGGAGATGGGAGAATCTCATCTGGAGGGGACATAAAGAAAGTTGATGATTACAGAAGAATGGGTTTCACCTGACCACAGAGTTGCTGTAGCCAAATGAGTAAAATACAACATATTTAATTGGTTGTTGTTCTATAACAGGCAAATACTGACATACATTTGCTTTGGTTGCCAAAGAGGGTCGAGTCCATTGTTAGGTTGTGTAGAGAGAGTTCTTCATTGCCAGCGGCTGACCTTTTCTCCATCTCCTTATACACAACCTGGCAACAGAACAAGTAGCTTTGGTTATAATTGAGCTCTTTGGCCTAATGCTATAACAGCAATGACAGAAAATACTTGCAACTTTAGTGGTGGTGATGACTGCTGGGTGTTCAAACTGTGCAATCTTCTTCCATGTGATGTGGTTAAGAATGCGTACCTGCAATGTGTTTACAGTCACTATCAATACTATTTGGACATTTGGTAGAAATAAACATGAAGACACTTCTATACAAGGTGTGACTTTCTAAATGTGTGTTCATACTTTTTCGTCATAGCTGCCAATGGCCAGGAACTGACTGCTGGGGCTCCAGGCCACACTCTTGACACCCAACGACCACTCGTAGGCGCTGTAGGTGAACAGCAAGCGGCCATCCAGAGAATACAGCAACACTTTGTACTGCCAAGAGAACATGCTCATGAGGCGTTGTGCTCACAACAGGATTGGAAAGGTGAGTTTGACATTTACAAATCCTTCCCTTCTGAGAATTAGACCATTTACAAAAACAAAGTGGGGAAATAAAGACATACAGTACAGTGTAAAAACAAGGTGGTACAGAGAATGCCCATATATTTGTAAGAAAAGTGCTTTGCCACCATCTAGTGTCATCTATAGGCAATTACAAACCTTTAAGCAGGCATCACTGGACGTTATGCACGATAATGCATTAAGCATTTTGGATGGAAAAGTCAGCAAGAATGACAATTGCAGCTGTCAATACATTACAAGTTAGCCTACTGAGATGCCATTGGGCTAAGAAATAATTCAGGGTTCTGTAATAGTTTTTATTAGTTCACGCTGGTAGTGTTTAAGATTGAAATGGCATCACAAGTTTGTACTTTTCAAAAACCAGGCGATAACCAATACTGCAATATCCCGTTATGTTTAGCGTCAATTCAGTTTTGAGTTTTAACATCTTGTCACTATGCTTTTACATGCTGATCGGAAGTTAACACGCCACCTTACACCCAACGCGGGAGTGTTGCGTGCATAGTCCATTACTCGCGGACTTTTGCTTTTCAGGCAGGGCTTGGTCCCTTTCTCCCATAAATAGTGGCGTTCACGTTTTATATGAAAGCACGTGTCACTAATATCAAATTAAAATTTCAGGCTATGGGAAAAATCCTAAATCCTTTGCTCCATTTTAAAAATTATTCCCCGAGACTGTCACATTATTAGCATGAGCCTGGCAATAGAGCAAGCACGCACCGACCCTGAGGACCTTACCTCCAGACAACTGTCCCAAACAGCCAGAACGCAGCCATTGGGAGACCACTCTAACCCCACAAGGTCCTGCGTCTCAGTCTCAAAATGCTGTAAAAGAATCATAACAATATTTACACTTGAACCAACCAAGGTGGCAAAAAAAAAAAAAAAACGAGAAAGGTGCTAACTTCCAATACTAACCAAACTAGAATGTAAATCCTATTTGACTCAAGGCTATCAAGTTACGGTACCGTTAGGATAAAATTTTTAAATGTAGGAAAAGCCGAAGTTACGTTTTCTACTTACCCTGAGCAAGTGCCAATCATCACACACAAACACACAAACATAATCTTTGCAGTCACGACGTTCCGCCAAGGCCATGTAACAGCCATCTCTGCTGAAATCAATACCTGCGGGTAAAAATGAACGGCGCAAAACAATCACTCAGAGTGAAACAAAATGCTAATCCGAATAAATGTGATTTGATTTTGTGAAAAATTAAACAGTGACTTCCTATCGGGTGTTAGGACACTTAAGAGTGAAGTATCCGGGACTTATTATTTATGGCAGCTGAGGGGATGCTTAGGTCATGCAAGGGCACGAACAGAGATGGTAACGGGCCATAATTTTTACCCAGGCTGTTGACAGGCCTGTTATGAAAAGCATGTCCCATTTACTGAGAGGGGCACAGCTGTCTGCAGAGAGAGGTAGACTTTTTATACATAGCCCGCGAGTTGCTGCAAGGTAAAGAACAGCATGTGATTTGTGAGCATGCTGCTGATCCCGTCCTCAGGTGCTTGTGGTAATAACACTCATTACAACAAAAAAGATTGCCATACTCACCCTTATGACAAGCTTTGGGATTCTTGATGTACGACACTGCTTTGGTGCACAGAGACCACACGGTGATTCTCAGCTGTCAAGGCAGAAGAAAAGTAACAAGGGTGGCTCATCACATCTAGTAAAAGTCATTTCTACATATACAAAAGGTCATTTGACATCATTTCCAGACCTATGATGAACTTTAAAAATTCAAGTGTGCCTCATAAATGTGTTTATCACTTACAGAAATATGAACATGAAATAAGAGCACAAAAACATCATCAACAAAAACTTCTGAGCCAAACCTTAGAAAATGTACATGGTAAAGAACATGTAAGCTTGGTACTTGGACAGTCCGTACATAAAAACCAGTCATTCATTTAGCATTTGGGAATGTTTGCAGCTTTCATCACAGTGTTTAAATGGACATTTGAACTGAGCCAGCGTCTGTCACCGATGCGGCCTAAAATGTCCACCCTGTTTGTTGAAGACATCTAGCTGTGCAGTTCTTCCAATAACAACCCAGCGCACACATCCTTAACATCCCATCATGACACCCAATACCAATATTGCTCAAAACAAAAACACATTTGACTCCTCCACATACAACATAAGAGATGTATATGTAAAAGCAATTACCTCAAATCGAAAAGAATTATATGTAACTGTCAACAATTAGGATGTATGACAACATCCCAATACAGCTACAGTGCGATAACTCATGTGCAGAAAGAATAATTTAAGATGACTGCAAACTAAAGCAAACTTAATAGCAGCGACATGAAATTAAGCATGTAAGCGATTTGCGCCTGGGCAAGTGATTGAGAACAGGCAAGTGTATTTGCTGCAATATATTCTCATCTGTCAGCAGAGGATTAGAGCGTAAGCATTCCACATAGAAAGCAGTCTCAAACCGATATAGCCCATTTCTCTTGTTACAGCTTCATGATTCTATCAAGGAACTGGAGCCTCTTCCAGCCAACATACACAAGGTATGCGTGAGCTCTTGTCATCGTGCTCATGTCAGCACTTTAGCCCAGCGGCATTGGTGACAGGTTAGATGCTTGCGTGGCTCCGGCCGTACTAAGAACGCTGATCTGACCACGCCAATCTAAAAGCTTTATTTTTGATGGGATTCAAATTAAACCATAAGGCATTTCAGGATAGCATATTTTTAAAAAATGCAGTAATGCTGAAAGTCCCAGTTCAGTCTTTTAGTCAGTCATATTTTACCATAAGAATTGCCGATATACGTGCAATAATGAAACGACACTTGACTAAAACACACGCATGGCTAAGCAGCTTTACCGTCACATAGTCAGACAGACAAATGTATACAGAGGCACGATTCACACCACAAGCAGCTGTCCCTAAACAAGTTATTATAGCAGGCTGTTTATGAGTGGCGCTGAAACTCAAGCCTGACACAAACACCAATCTGGCACAGCCTTAATGAAACTTTGTTCAGGGGTGAAGGTAAGTTCAGTCTGCCCGTTGTCAAGACAGTATAGTAAGTGCGACTTTGGCTCCGTTAAATTCATTGCCAACTTGAGCGACAAAATGATGCTCTGTAAATAATCAATCAAGTCTGTTTCTTATTGAGGGACTTGAGTAAACAAACATCGGTGCAGATGGTGAGAAATATTGTGATGGAATACTGTCTTTCTATTTGGGAAAGTACGGTATCCATCAGACCTTAGTATAGAATTTTCAGAGGAACATTCCTATCTACACTGTATGCAATGCTTACAAAGCAAAATCTTACTAAATGTAATGTGGCATGAGATGAGTTTCCACGTATATTCACTCTTAGAGTCTCAGAGTCATTACTGTGCAATAACATCCCGCTTGCCACACCTTTTTTGTCTACACTGTTTGTACTATGTGTCCTCTCTGCATCCATTGCAGCCTGGTCATCCTAGAAGAGGGACCCTCCCATCTGTGGTCTCTTCTCAAGGTTTCTCATTTCCCCTAGCTGGAGTTTTGAGTTTTTCCTTGCCCTCTTGGGAGTTTAAGATCAGGGGGTGTTTGAGAATATCTTTCGTTCTTCACATGTCCTGAGTGTTGTTGTTAGTCACCTAAATGTTGAACAGAGGCTGTGATTTACCGAAGTCAAATTCCTTGTTTGGCACGCTCAAACATGGCGAATAAAAAACTCTTGAATCTTGAATCTTGAATATTATTGCTGATGGCTACAGCGGGGTTTTTTTGTAATGTCCATCTTTTTATTTTACAGCTGGAAGATCCAGACAGACACAAAGCAGACCTGCGTGCCACAGACACATGGACCGCCTGCATTCGTTGGCCCTCCAGTCACAGTTGTGTATTGGGCCCATGACACCTGTCAAGTGATTCCCGGAGTCAGGCTCAACTTCGTATGCCACGAAGGGCGAGGGTCACAGCTCCAGTATACGTATGTAAGCTCTCATCACTCGCACATCATGTGCGACTATGGAGTGAAATACCAAACAGCCGTCAGGAGTTGCAGGTTGGAATGAAAATCATTTTTGACACCTTCGTTGTTGGTTAGCAAACTTAGTTGGAGCTTGACCCGATAATATTTTCAAGGCAAATTAACTGTTTCTGGAATTATTCAATAGACCTTGGCAGTTTGACAGTAATTCCTAAAGTGTGGTACACGTACCACTGATGGTCTGCGGGCTCACTCTAGTGGTACTTGGAAGACACACTAGCCAAGTAGGGTAGATTGTGGCTTATTTTCACATGGGTTAGTTGTCACGTTGTAATTATCTTCTCCACTGGAGACCGAAACTAAAACCAGGAAGGCACATATGTTCCTTTATGTGATCAGGGGTCATCTCCTGTCTCAGGGGAAGATAGCACAATGGGAGCTTAGATGAGCAGTAATCGACCACTTTGCACAAACAACAAGTAAAAAATGTTAACATACGTACAAACATCTTTCGGATAAAATGAAAAAATCCTAGCAGTGATAGATATGAACTTGTTCGAGAAGAGATTCAGGTAGCTTGTCCTATATATCAGAGTGAGGATTTGAAAGCATGGTAATTTGGGGCAACATATCTGAGTCATTTTGGGGTTGCAAAGAATGAGTCAATGATAAATGACCCCCTGGCAAATCGGCTGGCTTACCTATGCCAGAATTGCCATTCGTCATACTAGTGAGGAATGTTGTATTCGGCTGACTACAGTGCTCACTCTCATGTAAAAAAGAACAGAAGTAATTTCGTCTTTTTATATTATATTTACATTATTTATTTGGTTTGTACATCATTGTTTCCAAGAAATGTGAAAAAGTGTAAAAAAGTAAGACATCAAGCCCCGGTCTCCAGTTCAGTTGTATAACTTTAAAGTTCAAAACATTTGAATCTAATCTAAAAGAACAGTAAAGTTTTTAAACAGTTGACTGTAAACTTTAAGAAGTTCGTTTTTATCATTTTTATTCAATGTTTGTGCTAGAAAAATAAATGAATACATTTTTAAGTTGGGCATAGTGCTAATATTCAAGCTGCCTAATGTTGTAGCATCTTATAATTAATGTTTTTATTTTTTATCAAAGTTTAGCCTTACTACACTTCAGTATTTTAAAGTAGGTCAATCTGGTGGTACTGGGAAAGCCAAGTATTTTTTTTAGATAGCACTTGGTGTAAAACAACTTTGCGAGTCCCTGTATCAATACCACAGCATAAAACAAATTCATGTGGAAACTGGGAAGCTTGTATTTCTTCATGAAAAACACCAACATTTACAAAGGCCCTGAGTTTATTTTCTAATCACTCTTTCTCATACTAAATACTCTTAAATGCCTTTGCTAAAAAATCTTAAGGCACTAAAGCTCACTAATAGACCAACCCATGCAAGCAATTTTTGGTCATTCTAATTTCTTCCTCCCTGATGATACCAACCTAGAGGCAACCATAAGACAACATTCGGATTACACCAGACCTACATGATGCAAAAAATTTTTTTCCAGAGGCAATAAGAGCAATGTGACAGGATGCTAACAGTAGCTGTGCTCTGAAATCAAGCTGAATACATGCAGCAGGTGAGGGGGGGTGTTAAGGCTCTGGTGTCTGGCTATTTTTGAGCCCACCCCCCTTCCTAGTAGGCCAGCAACAGTGGAAATCAGACAAGCATATGCATAACACTGCATGCGCAAGAATGCATGCCCGCTGGCACGCACCAACTTGGCACTTACATGGAATTCGGTGGTGTTGAGAATGTGACGTCCATCTGGACTCCAGCGAGAAGCGACCAGTCCGATCGAGCCCTCGTCAATTTTACAGTGCCAGTCGGGCTGTTCCAACGACCACACCTGAAGAGAAAGACGGTGAGCGGGACAGCAGGATAACAATCACTAGTAATGAGACCCTTCACACACAGAGTGAATCTTCCTTAACTTCAGTTCTACAAACTACTTGAAAACATGAAAGACTGGCAATGGATCCCCCTTCAGAGGTAAGATACAAGCCATGCAATTAAAACAAAATGCATAATTTCATTTCATTGTTAGAAATCAGGACCAAAACTGTCTTGGAAATACTTTACAGCTGATAGAAGCAAAATAAACACACCAGCAACAGAAATGAGACATTCACTTTCCTGTCGAAATAGAGTTCGAATACTGGCATCAGTAACTGTTGGGAGATTCACCGGCATCTTCTCACAGCCTACCTGCACCAGTCCTCTCTTGTACATAGCACACAAGATGAACTGAGAGTCAGATGACCATTCCATGTGAGATATCTGGTCCAGGCAGGTGTAGAGGTTCAGGATCTGTAGTGTAATCACGTCCCGTACCACCAATCTGTACTGCACGCAGGTAGCCTGTAAAATTCATTTAAAAAAAAACAAGAGAATTAAGAGAACTGATGGTGAATGTAACACATTAAAACTTACTAAGTATTTCCCATCTGGAGAAACTTTACAAAGTTGGTTGGATTGCTTGAAGACTTCTGAGAAATTCATGTTGAGGATTTCTAGAAAAGAAATTCTAGTTATTACACCAACATCAGTTTGATCCAAGCATTCTCGCCTGCCGGGGGTAATTCCAAAATTCTACACGAGATGGGGACATACGCCCAAAAACTAAGAACTAGATACGGCTTTGAAACTATACACTAAACATGAGAACCATAACAGCAAAACAATCCGCGTATGGGTCTATTGTTGAAAGAGGTCAACCACATTACCTCAGTTTAAAAACTATATAATCAGCAAAAAGCTACAGGTTTCTAACTGACTCGCCCCCAAAAAATAAGTTATCAATGTGAGAAACGAAACTAATTTAAACCATAACTTAATTTGATCTTTTGTTTATTTGCCCACGGTATTTGAGAAGACATTCGCAGATTAACGGTAAACAAATCAACATGACGCTAACGGTCAGACAACTTCCACGCTAGCTAAACACGCGTCACCGAATGTAGTTTGCTAACCTGTGTTATTTTCAAAACCAAGGTCGGAACATAATAGCTTGTACAGGAGACAGTCCGGCTTATTTTGCAGTTTATAAACGTTAGCTTCGTCTGATAATCGTTAGCACACTGAAATAATCACAAGAGCTGGTTTGTTTGTATGCGTAAGTGAAGACGCAGAAGTGCTGACCAATCAGCGCATCGCTGTGTTTATTTGTGCATTATGGGAAATGTAGTTTCTGGTTCTTCTTTTTCTTTTCTGCTTAAAGATATTAGGCCTACCTGTTATGAATGCGCTAACGCATCTACCCATGTAAACTGCAAGTCTTCTTTTAGGTTTGTTTGAGTGCTGCTTTTAGGTATGCAAGATACCTATGTAAAACAATTATTTGGTCTATTTTAATTGCTTTTACATCGCCTAATTGCATCAATAAATGTTCTCGTTTTCCTTACCGTGAAACTTTTTTTCATATAAAACTGGTCAGCCTATCATGAAAAAGAGCCAACAGGGATCCACCTGCGAAGATGGGGAAGGTTTCCCGCTTGTGAGCGCCCAAAACGCGCTGCCTACCGCCTCCCTTCTTCCTTTACCTCTGCCGAAGTCCTTTAGAAAAGCTCACAATTCCCAGAGCACCATGCAAATCAGCTTCCCTGTCCTTATCATTCTTTTCGTTTTCTTTCTCCGAAAAGTCAATCCCCTGCTGTAGGCTATTCTTATCAAAGTTAGAGTTTGGTCGTTTGTTTTTCCTCGTTGTTTTCGTTATTGTGCTTTATATGGAGGCTGAGTCTCTGGTTATGTTCAACAATAAACAGACTCTGCACAAAAGACAGTTCGCATTGGATTGGGATAATAATACGCATCAGGTAGGCCATTTTATTTATTTTTGTTTGGCTGTAATATTATCATAATGCCAAACTCTCCTTTAATCGTTTTTTTTTTCCCAGTTCACAGCAAATGTCAGAGGTGCTCTAAAAAAATAATTGTATCGATACAAAAGTCTCAGCTAAAGAATTTGTTGACCTATTTTTGGGTGTTTTGTTATAATCAACAAGATACTTTTTGCTTCTTTCGACATTTGTCAGTACCATAAAAATCGCCAATATAAAAGGTTTATTATCATTTTACCTGACAGGATTCTTCAAATGCATGAGGTTAATAATCCCTGACCAGATTTTATTGTGCCGTCGTTTCGTAATTTTGCCAAAGTGTATATTAATGATTCGAAAAACCACCTTTGTCAATTTAAATAAAATCGTTCACAAGGGGATACAGAGAATTGAATACAGATGTAGCCTATAATTAATTTCTTTTCATTCGGGAGTGTATACTTTTCCCCCATACTGACTCATGGGAAGCAGTGAGTGGTTGTGTATTAGGTACGTGTAAGTTGCCATGGGGGCTGTAACCCGGGAGTTGAGACAATTTGACATCGCCTATATCTGCCATTATGCTGCAAAGTTGCGCAATTTGTTGGTAACAGAAGTTAGCGTGCAGGGAAATAAATGAACTCCAGACTATTTGTATAAATTGTTATTACTATTATTACTAATATTTTAGTCCAGACTTTTAGACATGCAAAATAAAAATTTCCGAATTAATTTAAAAAAAAAAAAAAACACGCACTTTCTCAGTACTTCTTATGTGACCCAAGGCCGAGAGACGCTATCTGCAACTGTTAGTTCTTTCATCCGATTGATTGAAATTATTTTTTGTTGTTTTAAAAATGTCGATTATTGTTGTGCATAAAATAGGACACATCGCTCGCTTATCTCTAATCAAAGTTTTGAACGCTTGAACAATGTTAACACTGATGCTGAATAGATAGATGTTTCTTGCTGACATAATAATAATAAAACGTACATGATAATGATAATAATAATAATAATAATAATAATAATAAAACATACATAATAATAATAATAATAATAAAACGTACATACATACATACATATACATACATTCATACATACATACATACATGCATACATACATGAAATATATAATCCTATATAGTTAAAAACAATTGGTTGCTTTAGTAACTGATGTCAGAGCACCTTGTAAGGGTGTGAATCATTTTGGAGGAGGTTGTGATGCTGAGCCTCCTCTCACTGATGAGTTGGCTGGTCCGGGCATGCCCAGGCCCCCTGACACCCTACTTTGGATCCATCGTGTTTGTGTGCGTGTGTGTGTGTGTGTGCGTGTGTGTGTGTGTGCGTGTGTGTGTGTGTGTGCGTGTGCGCGCGTGTGCGTGTGTGTGCGTGTGTGCGTGCGTAGGTGTGTGTGTATGTGCATGCATGCGTGCAATGTAATAGGAAGTCCTAATATGTACAATATGTACAAATATTCATTTGTGTGTTTCACAGAAATTCACCAGAATACCCAACCTCCAAAATGTCCCAGACCTCAGGGAATGAAGAAGGAGGCACCTTTGACCACTTGTGGAGCTCTCTGTGAGTATTAGCCCAAACAGCTCTACCATTTCTATTTTATTTTGTACAATAAACCTAAATTCACGCAATGTTGTAAAATGAGATTTCATAACCACTGTTGCACCAAATATTGAGATAAGTTTGAGCTCAGCACCCCATCATGGACGGTAATGTTTTTGAGAATATTTTAAATATGTGGCCAATATGCGTTCACTACAAACTCTGCAATAGCAAAAATTGGAGGAACAAGCTTGACCGAATTGACCCTATTCACGTTTAACCGCATTTTGTGATGAAAACCAAAAAGACTGTCTTTATTAAAATACAAAGACTAAGTTTTGATGGAGGTTTTTGGCAAGATATTATTTTAATATTTTCTACATGCACAATTTACTTCATAATTTTATTTTTTTCTGTGTTGCAATACAATGGATTTCTACCAGTAGCATTGAACTAATCTGCATTACAGTGCTGTGTTCAGCAATTATTTCTTAATGTTTATGGTCAAGTGATTATCCACCATCTATTGGTCCCTCATATATTTCAAGGTTTATATATTTTACTAAATCGGCGATCGGTAATCAATTTCTCTTTGACAATTATTCTTCTCATACATACATCAGTGCAATTTAATTTTTAGTCTATTGTGCCTACAGGGAGCCTGACAGTACCTATTATGAGCTCCCACCAGGCAGCCAAGGAGATGAGCGTCCCGTACCTTCTACGAGTACTTCAGGGAACCGTAGCAGTACTGCTGAGGTTTCCATGGATGTCTACCACATGAGGGAGATGAATGACAATGTCATGGTAGGAACCAGTTGCAGGATTGCAGTCAGGTTTTTTTTTTTTTTTTTTTATTGTGACCACACATCCCTCAGTCCACACCCACCATCGCTGCCACACCACACCACACCAGCTTTTTATGGACTCTTTCACTTTTCCCTCCGGTGTTCCCTCCAAAGATGATTTCCCTCTCTAGTGCTACCTTTTCCCTCTTCTTTGTGTCCCCACTGAGATTTCTGAGACACTGAGGAGTGTGTGCGTGCGTGCGTGCGTGCGTGCGTGCGTGCGTGCGTGCGTGCGTGCGTGCGTGCGTGCGTGCGTGCGTGCGTGCGTGCGTGCGTGCGTGCGTGCGTGCGTGCGTGTTGGGCTGGGCTGGGCTAATTAAAGCTGAGCCAGGGTTACCCTTGCTGAATCACTGCAGAGCCATCTGTAGACTGATGTGTTAAATCCAGTGTCACAAACATTGACCTAGTGAGTCAGAATTTGAAGTTTAACAGAGGCCATGACATTGATGGATGCACCTCAATTGACAATTTCAGTGCAAAACAAATATTATTGATTGATATTGACGTTAACACATGGTATCTTGCTTTCGATATGTAAGTTCACATGTATTGGTTTGATTGAGTCTTTTAGTAGGCAAGTCTGGGCCTGCCTAGCCAGTTAATGAATACTCATGACAGATTAAAAAGTGGGAGGGGCTAGTGTTTGTTGTTGCAAGGCTTGTTGTGGGGGCCCATTCAGGTGAGAGATAGCAAGCAATGTTATGCATCCTCCATCAAGGTCTTGGCCATAAATGGTTCTTGCAGAATGTCTGCTCCTATTAAATTGACATTTACCTGATTCTGGCACTATGTAATTTTTTATGGGGATGCTTTTTAATTCTTCCGGATTGCCAAAATGCTGTGTGTGCAGGTGAGTGGGAATACATTTTTGTTGCCATTAAATTTGTAGTGGACATAATTCTTTTGTGTATATGTACAAGAGAAGATATTTCTAACTTCTAACACTTGTGTATTTTTGTACACAAGCATGGTTTTTCTGGATTGGCCAGTTTTATTTTAATATATATACTGTAGATAACAACACAATGGGGCGGAATGGTAGGGAAATGGTGACCACATCGGCTTCACAGTTCTGGTGAGGTGGTTCAAATAAGGACTTCAGTTTTCCTGTGGGAAGGTAGCATGTTTTTTGTGCTTGCTTGGAGTTTCTCTGTGTATAATCTATTGTCTACCACATTCCAAAAACATGCTTGTTATATTGAGGGAAAATCTACAGTTTTCCATCAGCGTGAATGTGAGTGTGAATTGTTGATTGTCTATATCAGGGGTGGGCAAACTTTTTGACTTGCGGGCCGAATTGGGTTCTAAATTTTGACCGGGGGCCGAACCAGGAGCAGATGGATGTAGTGTTTGTGTGAAGTGATATAAATGACATGTAAAGGTCATTGTATAAAAGGTTTTTACTTTTAGTAGATACTAAAGCATGGATATTAAAAAAAACTTTTTGAAAACAAATGCATTTATTAACAGCATCCAAAAAAAATTCACCAAAAAACTACTATCAGTGATTCTTATTAAATACGACACTGTTATGATGAATAACATTTTCCATCACTTTAGCGATTCTTATTAAATACGACACTGTTATGATGAATAACATTTTCCATCACTTCAGCGCCTGCAGGTCAGATTTAAGAAATATGTTTATCTAATGAGGCGAAATGACATCCAACGGCAAACATTCTGACCAAATACATTATCTTGAAGAATCAGTGAAAGAATACATCTAAATCAAGTAATAAAGAAATCAATAGTATTGTTGGTTTCGCTTTTTTGCCAGTGCATCATAGTCTGGAGTAAAATTTGTTGGGGTAATTCTTAGGATAGAGCCGAGGTGTCGGTCCGT
This sequence comes from Syngnathus scovelli, assembly GCF_024217435.2. Lineage (NCBI taxonomy): Eukaryota > Metazoa > Chordata > Actinopteri > Syngnathiformes > Syngnathidae > Syngnathus > Syngnathus scovelli. Next base: position 21,350,655 of record NC_090848.1, read on the forward strand.
TAACCTACATCTGTGACGGGCTTTGTTGACGTTCATGTGGCTGAACGTCTTCTCACACACGTAGGTCGAGCCAAATTGTCCACTCTTTTTTAACATTCGGCACTCAGTGTCCACCTTTCTTTTCTTCGGGCCACTCATTTTAATGGAAGGATTCCAGGGGAAGGTTTGTGGGTGGCATTAGCGTAAAACTATCTGAAAGCTCAGCGCGCGAATTACGAGAATACTGACGTCACAGCCTACAGTCGAAATTCGGCACTGATAGATGAAATAGAGCGCGGAGTGTGCCGCGTCCGTACTACTGAGTACGCGCACGCACTTGTGAGTGTGCACCGTGCTTTCTGACACGGCGTCCGGGAGTAAATGCGCGGGCGGGCGCTTCACCATCTACTGGGGAAACATAGTAATTGCAGGGAAAATGACACCCCCCCCCCCCCCAAAAAAAAAAATTTATAATACAATTTATTCAGGGTTGGCGGGCCGGATTAAACGACCCCGTGGGCCGGATGTGGCCCGCGGGCCGTAGTTTGCCCATATCTAGTCTATATGCCCCGTGATTAGCTGGCAACCACTCCAGCACATACGATGTCCATCCATCCATCCATTTTCTGAACTGCTTAGTCCCCACGGGGGTCGCGGGCGTGCTGGAGCCTATCCCAGCCGTCATCGGGCAGTAGGCGGGGGACACCCTGAACTGGTTGCCAGCCAATCGCAGGGCACACAGAGACAGATAACCAATCGCACTCACACTCACACCTAGGGACAATTTGGAGTCTTCAATCGGCCTACCAAGCATGTTTTTGGAATGTGGGAGGAAACCGGAGTGCCCGGAGAAAACCCACGCGGGCTCGGGGAGAACATGCAAACTCCACACAGGGAGGGCCGGAGGTGGAATCGAACCCGCACCCTCCTAACTGTGAGGCGGACGTGCTACCCAGTGCGCCACCGAGCCGCCCGCACATACGATGTCTCTCACCCAAAGTCAGCTGGGACAGGGTCCAGCTCTCCCCTAAACCTTGTGACGATAAGCGGTGTATACATTTGCAAAATGGACACGTGAATCTGCCGTGCAAAAAAATGCTGGTCTTCTTTCCCATGTCCATGCTTGATATTTATGATACTATAATAATCTGCTTTAATTTCGGCTGTTGCCTAATATTACCAACAGAGGGCAGAAAAGTCCTCAATACCTCATTTGAACTCTTGCTTACATTCTTCTTTTATATTACTGTAGTAAGGCTTGGATTGCATCCATACGATGGCACTGATGTCACATTTTTTTTATGTCATTCTATATGTTGGGGATGCTACGTCCCCTATAGCAGTAAGACAAGACAATAGCAAGGGGAGAATGTTTCGATCTACTGCCTGTTGCAGGTATGTCCAAACCCAGTCCTTGAGAGCCGCTGTTCTGCATGTTTTAGATGTCTCCTTCCTCCAACACATTCCCTATCATTTGAATCAAATATTTTGGAGTAGGGAGACATCTAAAACATGCAGAACAGAAGCCTTTGACGACTGGAACAGGACATTTTTAGTCTATTGTGCTTCATTCATCTTGACAGGTGAGTGTTGCTGTGGATGGCCTTTCTCCATTTCTTAATGTTTTTAGACTTTTAAGGATCATCTGTGAGTGGCAGCAAGCAAAACGACTGCCCATAGGCGACATTACATATTGTTACACACAGGCGCGCGTGCACACACACAAACATGCACACGCACTTGGTCACACAATGACGTCAGAGGTTGTGGCCCTGTTTCAACTTGCTGCATATCGAGTGTAGACCAAGCACACCTGTGTGCACATACGCTTGTGTGAAATGTGCGGATGGCTGCATGTTGGTGTCTTCTCACATACACTTCCTTGGCTTACCTCATTGCCTCGGACCACAGTGGATTTGAAAGGTAGTAAACAATCAGGTGTTAGACTTGGGAAAATACTTTTATCACACCATGTTGCATACAAATATTATAATTTTGGTCATCATGTATTTTTCTTTCTTTTGGAAACGTTTTGACATTAGATCTCCTAAGTGTTTTTGCCTGAATTGTGTGACTAGTGACTGTATGTTGCACCTCGTGTCCTGAGTCAATAGATCCACATATCAACGTGTGCATACACCCTCTCATCATAAAGTTTGCGTTAAGTCTGGAGCATTGACCTGTCTCTTTGCTTACATCTGATAAAATGCGGCAGGAGAACAAAATGAACTGTACAGATTCCCCATATGCTTCTCTGTCTCCAGTTTTTGTTGTGTCTACTTCAAAACAAACAAAGAAAAAAAATTACTCTTTTTCAGTTTGTAAAAGGCATCTCGTGTTTGCTTGAATATTGGATTTGGACTTTGACCAAATTATCCTAATATTATCAACTAAACTTAAACAATTTCCCCCACTTACAATGTCTACAATGTCTATTACTTTTTCAATGAATAATCCGTCTTTAATTCTTATTGAATTAAAAAACATTTATTGCATATGTCACTGATTGTTTTAATTAACATTTTTTCCCATATGAAATTAATTTATTTGATTAGATTATTAGATGGAAGGCCTTTTAAATTTCAAAGTGTGCTCATTCATTGGTGTAATGATATACCGTATTTGCCGGTGTACAGGTCGACTCGGTGTATAAGTCGACCCCCTAAAATTCGACGGAAATTTACGATTTTATGATATATCCTTTGTATAAGTCGAGCTCAATTGTTGCATTATATTAAACTTCAAAATTCAATATGCGAAATTTATTGACGAAATGTGTTCAAATTCCGGGAGGCCGTGCGCATGCGGCTGTTTATAAGCACCGCGGAGGAGATCGCGGCCGGCGAGCTCGCGCACGCCGCCCGGCACCAACGGGAGACCGGAAATAGCTCCAAGCCGAGCGGATCGGCACTTTATAAGCACCGCGGAGGAGATCGCGGCCGGCGAGCTCGCGCACGCCGCCCGGCACCAACGGGAGGTCGGAAATAGCTCCAAGCCGAGCGGATCGGCACTTTATAAGCACCGCGGAGGAGATCGCGGCCGGCGAGCTCGCGCACGCCGCCCGGCACCAACGGGAGGCCGGAAATAGCTCCAAGCCGAGCGGATCGGCACTTTATAAGCACCGCGGAGGAGATCGCGGCCGGCGAGCTCGCGCACGCCGCCCGGCACCAACGGGAGGCCGGAAATAGCTCCAAGCCGAGCGGATCGGCACTTTATAAGCACCGCGGAGGAGATCGCGGCCGGCGAGCTCGCGCACGCCGCCCGGCACCAACGGGAGGCCGGAAATAGCTCCAAGCCGAGCGGATCGGCACTTTATAAGCACCGCGCAGGAGATCGCGGCCGGCGAGCTCGCGCACGCCGCCCGGCACCAACGGGAGGCCGGAAATAGCTCCAAGCCGAGCGGATCGGCACTTTATAAGCACCGTGCAGGAGATCGCGGCCGGCGAGCTCGCGCACGCCGCCCGGCACCAACGGGAGGCCGGAAATAGCTCCAAGCCGAGCGGATCGGCACTTTATAAGCACCGCGCAGGAGATCGCGGCGCCTCATTGGACTTCCAGCGGGCCGCGCACTCGCGCACGCCGCCCGGTTCAAATTTTCTAAGTGCAACGCACAATGAGATGCATGAGAAACGGCCTTGCTTACCATCACATTTGAAGCGATGAATACGAAGTTAAATTTTATGACTCGGTGTATAAGTCGAGGTCGATTTTCTTCGGTCGATTTTGGATCGAAAAAGGTCGACCAATACACCGGCAAATACGGTATGCGAGTGTGCAGTATGTGTAATATCAAATTTCAACATCAAAATTCTCTCTCTCTCTCTCTCTTGCTTTCTCGCTCTCTTACTCACTCACATACACATGCCCAGACAGTGTTTACTTAGCTCAGGCCTTCACAAAGTGTTTTCTAGCATGCATCCACATGTGTCCCAGCATTGCAGTCTATGTCCAGGCATGTCATAATTAGAATGCTGTACCTTTTTTTTTTTTAGGCTCCCATCCCTATTTCCCGCTCTCCTCTCCCTTGTCTCTGTCTGTTTCTCTCTCACTCTACACACACTCATCCTCACCTTTGTCCTGCCTCTACATATACGTGTGTGCGTGCGTGTGTGTATTGTGTGTGTTTGCAAGAGCGAGTGACAGAGAAAGAGCAAAGAGAGAGACACAGACAGAGACAAACTGATGCGCACCTCACTTGAACTCTGTCTACATGCAATTGTCCTGCACTCATTTTGCTCTACTTGGACGTCCCGGATTGAAGTGTTCTCACATGTGGCTAAAACTTTAGAGGATGTACTACGTGAAAAAGAAGGTAAATATTCCTGGTTTAATGTTTTTTCTACAAGTTGACAGCAGTTCACATGTGAAAGTGTGTTTTTACTATTTCAAATTAGTTGGCAATATGTTTTAATTGAAATTGAATAGCAGCAGTTATTGGTTCTCTTGCAACTTACTGCCACTGTGAGTCTTTTTTTGATAGACCAATTGATTGAATGAGCACAAGGTAGGCTTGATTGATTTAAGATCAATGATTAAAGATGGGTCATGCATATATTTGAAGAGCTGTATGACTTTGTGTAGCGCCTCAAAAGGGCCCTGATAGTGCGTGTGCATGCACTTTGACAAGTGACACGAGACGCGCCTCAGAGCAATGACTCTTACTTCTCCCCAAACACTGCAATGGGGACGAGAGGGGGGTGGCAAGTAATTAGACAGTACAGATTAGACTGATGTTTTACAAGTTAACCCACATAGCCCCAAGGTGGTAAATGTGTGGATTGTGCTGCAACCACAACTGACACACACATGCAAATTTGTCGCGTAGTTTGACATGAAGTAACTCATCACACTGCACAGATGTGATAATTGTTACTCTGAAATAGGAATCAACTGTTTGAAAAGTGAATTGCAAAATGGAAAGAAGCTATTGGATTGCCTATTGTTCATCAAGTTTGCATTGTTCGTTAGTGCCTACTAGAGGGAAGGAACCGGAAAAGGTCATGTCTCTGATTGAGCTTATGGGGGAGCACTAATGTTGTGTATGGGTGTTTGAGTGGTTATGTTTGATAAGTGTACACCTCCCTATCTGGCCAATGCCTTCAACCAACAAGAAGTCCAGTTGCCACAGTTCAACCTTTGTGAATGACTGAGAATCTACACAGCGATATAGCACGCTGAAACCCGAGCTCTCTGCGTGACTGCAAGCCGCTGTCTCTCCAGCATCTCTACCTGTGTCCTGCCTCTGTCTCTCTCCTCCCTCTTCACCTCCCTCATTCTTTCCTCTGCTCTTCTCTTACCCAGTCCCAGTATAACTTGCTCAGCAGCAGCATGGAGAGTCTGGGGAGCAGGGCCAGGCCCGCCAGCCCCTACAGCTCGGAGAACGCCTCTTCGGCCGTGCCCACCCCCTCGCCCTACTCCCAGCCCAACTCCACCTTCGAGGGCCTGTCGCCCGCCCCGGCCATCCCCTCCAACACCGACTACCCGGGATTGCACACCTTCCAGGTTTCCTTCCAACAGTCCAGCACTGCTAAGTCGGCCACATGGACAGTGAGTACATGCACTCTCGATAAGCCTCGACGTGCTTTCTTCATCCATTCTTTTTTCTCTTTTTTTCTCTTCTGCTTTGCCACTATACACCCACAAACACATGTTCGCTCAGACACCCACCCGTACACGGATGCAAACACTCAAGCAAGCACATGTGCAGGCTTGTCCTTTGCAAGACATCGTAATGGACCATCCAACGGCAAGTCTAAAGTGACAAATTGCTTTTCAGGACTTGATATTGCAAAAATCACATGGTTCAATCATCATTGCATCTTTTTTTTTTTTTATCAAGCAGCATCTATCTTTTGATCTTTCATTGGTGTTTGTATTGGTTTGCTTAAATCCAGTCCATTTGTCACACAAAGTAATATAACTAACTATAACAATAACTCCAGATATTTATCTGAATTTAAAAAGAATATGCAAGTTTAAAAAAGTCAAATGCAAGCTTTATTTCATTTGTCACATGGAGGCCCAAATGCAAACGTGTCAAGGGTCGTGATGACTTATGGCATCAACATATTGTTTGGAATATGCAATTTCCCCTTCAAGTTTTTTTTACAACAAAATAAACTTCACAAACTATGGAAAACGGTGCCAGCCAAATGCTCCTGTCCAATTTACTGTATCTTCGTTAGTAAGGGTGTTGGTGGCTGGGAAAGGTTGTAATACTTGTAAAAAGCAATTTTGTTACAGATTTTTTGCCCACATGAAAAGAAAAAACCCATTTTGCAAGAAACAGGAAGTCGGGACTCTTTATTTGCTTCAGTGGGGCTCCCAAAAATGATTTAGTGGGCAGGATCTGGCCCCAGGCCTTGAGTTTCCACACCAAAAACTACACGAGTAGTAATATTTTGAAAATGTAAAATTAGTCATTAGTAAACAACAAACACACAATACTTTACAAGTATTCAGATTTACCGAACTTAAATTAACCACAATTACATAAAGTTTCTTACTTGGCTCACACACACACACACACACACGCACGCACGCGCGCATGCACGCGCGCATGCACGCGCACACACACATGCACACACACACTCCCCCATACTCCCGTGGTGAACTCTGCGGAAAGGTGTCACCTCCGCCTGTCACACATTAGACTTTCTTAAAAAGAGAAACGGGATACAAACTGCACTTCCATCACTCTGCTTGTGTCTCTTTGAGGGGCTCCTCCATGACTGTGTTTGCTGGAGGCAACCATGCATGGTGGGCTTCTTCACGCAGCTCTCAGTGATGTAAGAAGATCTCTCTGTCGACCGAAGAGTGTGACCTTTAACCTCCTGCTTTTATTCTGCTGTCTCTCTCTTCCTCTGGCCTTAACCCACTTAAGCCTGTCAGCTTAAGCGCCATGAATTTCATTGTAGCCTGTCCCAAAAAAACACTTTTTAAATTTCCTTTAAACTTTATTGCCCAAGGCGAGTGTCTTTTCACAGTTGAATGTGCAAGCCGCATTGATGTTCTCTGAAAAAACACTGCAATGTCATTCAAAAAATGGTGGGAAGCCATTTTACAAGATGCTTTGTAATCCGTCCTACAATTCCTGCATTCTTTGAGGTCTTCCAGTAATTTTCACAAAGAGAAACAAAATCCAAACTTATTGCTAACAAAAAGAAACCCTTTATATATTTTAAATCTATCTGAACTCCTTCTCCCTTTTTTTACTCGTGCAAAAAAAGTTATCTGAATCTAGCAATTTTAGTTTCCAAATATACTGTAGTGTACAGTGTGAATGATTTGGGTTTTTTCATCAGCAAGGACAGAAGTCTGAAATAAGATGAGAATTTTAAACTCTGAGGAGTGAGCAGTGTGCATGAGTGAAGATAATGATGTTGAGGCATCAGAATAAATCAGTAAATGAATTAACTTTTCACATTTAAATTCTTATTTGAATCATCTTACTCCATCCGCACATGTACTGTAAGGGAGGCTTCTTTACATTTTGTTTACCCCAGATAAACTGCTCAGGCAGGTGTAAAGTTGGGACTGCGGTTGCTTTTTTATTAAGGTGCTCTACTTGTAGCAAATTCATTCTCGAAGCAATATGTTTAAAGTATGCAGCATTTAGGAGACTATGGGCCCTATATTGTGCCCAGCACAAATTTATCGCAAAGTGTTGTCTGACTGTGTGTAGTTTTCCTTCTTTTGGTGTTCTCGTAGACAGGCTCATTTAGAGAGTTGACTTCAATCTCAACCACTTGTAGCAGCTCCCCTCTTTCCCTTCAAATTCAGTGCAGGTGAGGCATGTGGTCTACATGGCGGAAGCATAACAGAATCTGTTTTATTAAGGAACTGCAAGCTCTCCACTTGCGGATGGTGTAATGTTGGCTCGTACATAGTGGGCCTTTCGCGTCAGTATGTGTAATACAAAATAGATTTGCATTTGCATTGAATATGCATTCAATGGAGTGATTTCCACAAAAGTACAGATAGTTTGATGTTCGTACACTATTGTCATATTTCTGAAAGAAATATGATGATATCCAGCACACATCAGCAGAGCCTATAATCCATCTGCATTTTCCCGGATCAAATCCAGAATTGTGTTATACCATCTACGCCACAACTTTGACCTTGTTTCACTTGGTCTAAACCTTAGCCTTGTCTAGAAACTGTCAGGGGCGCCGAAGGCATGGAATAGAAAATGGAAAGATGTGCCAGTTTTCACACTGAGTTCATGGGCACCTCTCTCTGAAAACAGGGCCTTGTGTGTCCGCTTCTCTTGATTGTCCATTTTCCAGATTCCCCACCATAAGCAATGATTTTTAAGTGTGTAAAGTTTTTGTGCGTCTGTATGTCTGTGCGCGCATGTGCGTGTGTGTGCGTATGTGAGTGCGTGGGGTGGGGGGGACTGGTTGCGATGCGTTAAGGGGTATATGCTCCAGCATGTATTGCAAGGCAGCCTGTCAGAAGTCGCTATTAGTTCCTCTCCGTTAGGACGCAGGTCCAGACATGCCCGTGCAATGCATCTCCCTTATTCTTACCAAGCATCATCTGCAATACGAATATCGTAGCTGATACTCTCATGAACATCTAAAGGAAATTTAACTTTTTAATTGTTTGTCTCTTCATGAATACTGAGGATAAAACATGAATCATCTAATTATCTTCATCTGAAAGTTGCAAATTGTAACTTTTTGACCACAAAGCTGTTTAATAGTTTGACAGAAAACTACACACTGAGCAGTTTATCAAGCTTCATTTTAGATCTTCAAATTATTCATGAAATGTTTTTCTGTATACGGAAATGTATTGATGTCCCTTATCGACATGACAATAGAAATGTGTGGAATTAGGTGATTTGTCACCGGGCAAGTTGTTTCTTGTGTGTATGGATGGTGATCAAACAATTATCACCCTTTTCCCAGAAGCTTGTCAGGACCTGCCTTTCGTGGACCACAGTGTGATGACATACACCTAATACTGTAAAGATGGTTGGCATAACACCAAATATGCATTTTAACATCAATTTGTAGATGATTTTTTGCAACAGCAGAAATTTCTCAATCTTCGCTCAATGAAAATGATAAATCTGTCAATTCCTTTTCACTCTCTCTGGTCAGCAACATCCTGTCTTTGTTCTGAGCTGAAGTTGATCTATCACTCATATTCTTTTGTCTCAACGGCAAGTGGCTTTTATTAATGCAGCTCTTCACTTTGAACATTGATGCAGGCTATTTCATGTGTTGTTGGTGTATGTGAACACCAGGCAGGACGGTGGACAAGTCGAGACATCTCCAAAAGCGTCTGAATCCTGAAAGACTGAGAAAAAAAAAACATGCACAACTTTTTTATGCACTTAAAGATGTTCTATCATCATGATGTATTCATTTAGCTTGTTAATTTATCCAGGATCAATTAGGAAAAAAAACACAGGAAAGCTCAACAATCTTGTTGTGACCACAGCATATAGTTGACAATATTTTCGTAGGATTCATAGTATTATAATAATTGGCCCATTCATCTATTTTATATAGTACTTATCCTCATTATGAAGCCTGTCCTAGCTAAAAGTACGTAATAATAACCATCATCATTTGAGAAGGTGGGGTTGTTGAAACGTGTCAGGACAGGCTGGGGGGCCTTTACATGGTACACAGGCATTTTCTTTGCCTTCAGTGTTGATGACCGTCTGTGTGTGTGTGTGTGTGTGTGTGTGTGTGTGTGTGTGTGTGTGTGTGTGTGTGTGTGTGTGTGTGCGTGCGTGCGTGCGTGCGTGCGTGCGTGCGTGCGTGCGTGCGTGCGTGCGTGCGTGCGTGCGTGCGTGCGTGCGTAAAGGCGTCACTGCAAACAACATGACAATTTGCCAAAAAAGAAATCACTCTTTCCCAACTGGGAGCCTTGTTCGTAAAATTTGGGGTAAAAGACAAACCTCTTAGTGAACACTTTTGAAGTGATGCACTCGTCTTGATAGGCTGTGCTGTCCAATGAAAATGGTCCAATTTTTAACTAGTATTTGAGCTTGGGTGAAGGTATATTAATGTCTTTTTCTCCCTGGTGTCATAACTTAGCAGTGTGTTTATCACTCTACCTCGTGACTGGGTTCTGATCACTTATTTGCCTCTCACCGTGTGCATGTTCTTTGCTCCCCTAGTACTCCCCTCTGTTGAAGAAGCTCTACTGTCAGATTGCCAAGACGTGTCCCATCCAGATCAAGCTGTCCTCCTCTCCTCCCCATGGAAGCATTATCCGCGCGATGCCTGTCTACAAGAAGGCCGAGCATGTGACCGAAGTAGTCAAGCGTTGCCCCAACCACGAGCTAGGCGGAGAGTATAATGAAGGTATGACCACTCTATCTGAATAACAGCCTTTACTCACTTTCCCCAAGTGTGTGTGCAGTTAGTTGTTTCAGATGCAATTCAGATCCGAGAATCTGAATTAATTCATCACTGTGACCCTTCAAGTTTTATTGGCTGGTTGTTCAGGTCAAGCAGCCCCAGCCAGCCATCTCATCCGAGTGGAAGGGAATAACCTCTGCCAGTACATGGATGATCCAGTAACGGGCCGACAGAGTGTCTTTGTTCCCTATGAGACTCCACAGGTATGTGCTTCTTTAACAAACATTAGCATAAGATGCTAATGTAAGGTTTTTGTATGTTATTTTATTTGTACAGCTCATTATGTAGCACATCTTTATATGTTGGAGCTCACTACAAGCCTCAGGATAAGCCACATTTGGGGGTTAATTGGAGTTTTGTTTCTGTACAAAATTAAGCATCCAAATGAGATTGTCTTAGAAAATAACCAAACCAAAAGCAGCTTTCCTTAAATTGAAGAGCTCTACAACACTGCCCTCTAAAGGTTGCCTTACCACAAGTAGTGTCAAAGTGGAATTTGACTGTGATATAAAATTGTAATTCCTCTAAATAGATTTCCAACACTATAAAAAGGTGTGCAGGACAGTTTGATTTATTATGGCATGTTGCAGGTAGGGACAGAGTTTACCACCATCTTGTACAACTTCATGTGCAACAGCAGCTGTGTGGGCGGCATGAACAGGAGACCCATCCTTATTATTATTACTTTGGAATCAAGAGAGTAAGTCCATCTTTTTCTAATGTCAGCTGCAGAACAATGAGTTGATCTTTACAAGCTGATCGATTACCACTATCCTTCCAATAATTTTCTAGTGGACAAGTATTAGGTCGGAGATCATTTGAAGGCCGGATATGTGCGTGTCCTGGTCGGGATCGCAAAGCAGATGAGGACCACATGAATGGCAATGCCAATAAGCGCAGTAAGTTATTGTCATAAGTAACAATAATAATAATAATAATAATGCATAATTTTGGTGGTTGAACTAACAGGACTGAGGAATGTATTAAAGCTACTGTATGCATCTGTTGTCTACAGGTTTCAAACAGAGCCCACCAAATATTTCCAGCCCAAATGTAAACATTAGGAAGCGGCGGCATGGGGATGAGGAGATTTACTATATTCCTGTAAGTAGTTTTTTTTAAATATATATAGAATCCGCTTGGGAGAAATGTGCTATATTGTTATCACACTTGAAAATTCAAAAACAAACAATAGAGGCCAAACATTTCAAAATAAGTGCACATATGAAAGTAAAAATAAGAGCATTTCTGAGAATAAAAGTGACTACAAAGAAAAAATAATTTGTCTTCACCTAAACAGGGCCAAATTTCCATTTGTATTTAAATGTAGATATGCTCAATATTATTCCAATACATCAACTTTTTGTAACCTTTTTGTTTGGTAGCATACTGTAAAATTTTCTTAAGTAGTCTAAATAAAGGTTAAGAAACACTGTCAGACAGATGCTTGTATAAACCTTTAACAACAAAGCTATTTAAAAAAAATAATTGATAGCAAATACTATTGGGGTGCGTGTACAGGTTCGTGGTCGGGACAACTTTGAGCTGTTGATGAAGATTAAAGACAGTTTGGAGCTAGTAGAGCTTGTCCCTCAGCCACTTGTAGACTCCTACAGGCAACAAACACAACAGCAGTTGCTACAAAGACCGTAAGTTATACTTGCTCTCATACTTCCTGTAATGGTACGACTTAGTCTGACATTTCTCTTGATCTAAATGTATTTTTTTTTTTTTTTTTTTTTCCCCCAGAAGTCACATAGCACCACCCTCTTCTCCATTGTCAAATATGAACAAGCTTCACCCGCATGGAGGTCTCAGTAAATCCCAGCCAGCCAACCACATGGCAGGGCAACAGCCACAACACCACCCCACTAGCCACACCCACATGGCTCATATGAGTGAGTGAAAATGGTCAATAATGCTTTGAGAAATAATCAATATTCTAATGAGAACTTATCCAGTGGTCTTGAGCAATTTGTGATTAAGACGCACATCTCAGTGCTTTTGTTCATATGATGTGCAACATTCATTATATTGCTGTGACTTGACTTGTCTTACAGGCCACAACATGCTCAACAGCCACCACATGCAGTCCAACGGTGACATGAACGGTGGTCACGGCAGTCAGACTTTAGTGTCTGCTTCACATTGCAGCCCACCCCCTCCGTATAACCCTGACCCCAACCTTGTCAGGTACCTCACCCTCCAATGACACTACTTCTCAATTTTCCTCGTGTCCGACAATTTGATTGCTTTGATGTTGGTGTCTTCCTGACAGCCACTTTTGCGTATCAGTGTATGTGCAGAAGTGATGATTGTTATTTTGACAAAGGTTTTATGTCCTGCAAACTTATTGTAGTACATCATGGCTACTGGTGTCATAAATGGCCCATTGGAAATTGCCCTGTGCTGTGAAAAAAAAGACTGTTGGTTAAATCAGTAAAGCTGATAGCTGTGTTTGAGCGACAATGGCCCTGCACAGTGTAAGTGTGTATGCCTATACACGCAAAACTTTCCAAAAGACATTCTCAAAGAAACGGTCAAGCCTTTCTTAAGATAGAATCAAAAAAGATGATCAAAAGGGAAGCTTTGTTTTAGTCTACCTGGGCAGCCAAGCTGCAAATATCGTGTCATGTGTAGTTGGCAAGCCATTTTGTGTACTACCATTTTCGTATTCACACTGCACAAGAAAACATTTCATCCTTTTAATGTTGTAAATGCTCTTTTGACACGTATTTTTGTTTTCCTGATATCATGTATGAATGCACTCATTTTTACTACCACTGGCTTTTTATCTTTTGTAATTTTTCATGCGTAACATTTTCCCATCACTGTATGTTGCCCAAACTTTTATATTTTATGTATTTATAATAAAGAATCTTCACCAAAGAAAGTATGGCCTAATGAATCATTGATATATACGTAAGTGTGCTTTTGATTTCACATCAGCCATATTTGTCAAAGTGATCACTAGTTTTGTCTTCTCAATGTTAAACAATTTAACCTGGACTGTACTTTTTTGTATCCCCATGCAGCTTTCTAACCAGCCTTGGCTGCCAAAACTTCATTGAATACTTCACCTCTCAAGGCCTCCAAACTATCTATCACCTCCAGACTCTCTCTGTGGAGGTAACAATTCTGTAACTCTCATTTCTTTCCTTCTTGAATTATGAAATTGTCATGTTTGTCTCGATCACGGCGGCTTTTACACTTGTTTCACCATCTACTCGACATATTTGACACCTGTTTTTGAATTATTTCCGCTTGCTACCTGCTGTTTCTCCAGGAATTAGGCGCCCTGAAGATCCCAGAGCAGACTCGCATTGCCATTTGGCGAGGACTCCAGGACATGAAACAAGGCTCTTCGCTCCAGCTGCCTGCCTCCTCGCACCACCACGACTACCATGGCCAACAACTTCTCCGCTCCAGCAGCAACATGGCCACCTCCACCATGGCCGCCATCGGGGCCGGCAGCGGAGAGCTGCAACGTCAACGCGTCATGGAGGCCGTGCACTTTCGAGTCCGCCACACCATTACCATACCCAACAGGTCGGGTGTCGTTGGGACTTCGGGGATGGTGGCAGGGTCTGACGAGTGGGCTGACTTTGGTTTCGACATGCCCGACTGCAAGGTGGCACGCAGCAAGCACCCCATAAAGGAGGAGTTCATGGAAAGAGATGTTCACTGATCACACAAACAAGTCCCTGCTGTATGTAGTTTGTCAATGTTCTCAGCAACAGCCTTTTCAAAGACTACTACGACAGGATGAGTGAACATGCGATTCCATAGGCATTACTCCGTGTTGCTTTATTGCAGGGGTCGCCAACCTTTCTTAAACAGAGAGCTACTTCCTGGGTACTGATTAAGGCAAAGGACTACCAATTTGACATACACTTCTGAAATAGCCAATTTGCTCAATTTGGCTTTCATTATGTGTTATTATTGTCATTTGCAGTTAACATGTAAGTGTAATTTTAACAAGAATAGCAAAAATACAGCCAAACCTTGGTTTTTGACCACAATCCGTTTCAGAAGGCGGTTCGAGAAGCGAATCGGTCGAATTCCGAATCTATTTTTCCCATTACAAATAATGGAAAAACATTCAATCCGTTTCAAGACACCCCCCCCCCCCACACCTTTTTTAAGCATTGTTTCATTTGCGCATATTTGTCCGATCGCGCAACTGCATCGCACCGCCGAACGCGCAACCGTAGCGCGTCGCCCACCGCGCAACTGCATCGCGCTGGTCGCATTGTTGTGACAGAGCCGTCGCTGAAATTTAGAAAAATATTTTTAGAGTCCTGATGGACTTTCCAAAATTTAAGTGGACCTAAGTGCGCAGGGAGCTTAATTTTGTCCGATCGCGCAACTGCAGCGCACGGCCGAACGCGCAACAGTAGCGCTTCGCCGACTGCGCAACTGCACCGCGTTGGTCGCATTATTGTGACAGAGCCGTCGCTAGAATTTGGAAAATATTTTTAAAGTCCTGATGTACTTTCCAAAATTTTAATGGACCTCAGTGAGCAGGGAGCTTAATTTGGTCCCATCGCGCAACCGTAGCGCGCCGGGCGCTCACTGTCAACCGAAGAGAAAAAATCCCGAATTTTTTGTTCGAATTCCGATTTGTTTAAGAACCAGGACGTTCGAAAACCGAGGTTTGACTGTAAAATAAATAGATACAGCTCACTGACAAGTGCCGCTATTCGAGCTAATTTTGTAACAGTCCTGCGGGCGACTCATGCGGTCCTCATGGGCGACCTGGTGCCCGCGGGCACCGTGTTGGTGACCCCTGCTTTATTGGATAGGCATTGTTATCGATGTGTATTTGTGAAACTTAGACAGAACCCCCAAGCAACCATTTAGTCAACAATCGATTGTCCTACTGTGAAAATATTATCGGCCCTTAGTGAAAACATTGGATACCAATTGTGCACATGCTTCAACAGTATTTTCTCTGAACATCAGATGTAAAATCAGAGTTATGTCATTCTGAACGGCGCCCCTGTTTACCATGACGCCAGACAAAACAGTAGCCGTCATGTCCTTCCTTTTATGCAAAACCTTGCTGGGCAAGGTCATCCTATGTTAATGCGTGATTAGTGTCTTCTAAATAACTTTACGGCACTTCTTTGTGAATATTTAACTGCAACATTCCAGTTTTGTTTCAGGACATCATGCACAAATTATTATGGTGCACAAAATGTGTCTCAAATGTGGCTTTGTTGTTGTACATATGTTGAACTGGTCAAGGGAGGAGCACTTTAATGCTTTAAAAGTCAAACCTTCAATTTTGTGTTAAACGTGCGTGTGATCAGTATTAAGATGTATATAGGGACACTTTTGATAGTCTTGTTTCTATCTGTGTAAAGTTTATTCAGAGGTGTAACCAGTTATCTATTGCTGTTCATTGTTCAATCTTTTCTATGATTAGGGTCAATGTTTTTCTTGTTAAGTGTAGATGTAGAAATATTGATTGTCTCCATGTGACGAATGCAAAGTTATCAACACAAAAGCAACTTAGTTTGTTTTTGAGTGCCATTAAAACTGATCGTGGATAAAGCAAAGTCTTAACAATGTCGTTAAATTGTACGTGTTTGGTTTATATTGATTAAATCAGTGATTCTTCATCAGTGGGATGTGAGTGCTCTAGTGTACGCCGTTTTAAAATGTTTTAACTGTGATTAATGTTACATAGCACAGTTGATGCCATGTGCGAGCAAATGTATGATGTCTCCTAATAATTGTATTTATTTATTTTTGTTAAAGGGAAGGTGCGAATGGAAAATTTTGAAACTTAATGACGATATATAACTGAGCTGCCACCGATGCCTTCTTTAATACGGATGTTGCATTGAATTATTTGTTGATGGGGGGGAATGCATTTGTTATTGGTAATTTTGCTGCCTGTTCAATTTTTGGAGGGCAGCGGGGTTGTGTTGTCTGGTCACATGGATACCTGGGATTCCTACCCCAATTTTTTTTTAAATTCAGTAGTTTCCCTTGTTAACTACAGCTCAGTTGCAGTCAACATCTAAGTACATTACATTTGCATTTAATTCTATAGATGTGTTTTCAAGTACCACTTTTATGGCTTATGAACAATATATTTGAATGAAAACATTTACGTACACATTTGTTCTTCCCTACGTGCAGTGTTAAAATGTACCGTTTAGGAATAAAACATGTTTTCTTTTATATAACATCCATTCTCTGCACCACTCATCCTGTTAGATCTGGGGGCCCATCCCCCGAAAGGCGGACTTGTGTACCTGGTCGCCAGTCAGTTGACCAGCATGGCACGTAAACAGTCATACAACCATTCAGACTCACTTTTACGTATTCCATGCGTGGAAACTGAAACTGACGGTCATGTGCAAAATGAGCCCGATAAAGCGATTGAACTTGCATCTGACAGCCTGTTTTCGAGGTTCTACTCGTCTGGTCTGCCGGAAGATCAATCCTCGCGGAAGTTGTGACGTGGTCGCATGAGTTTGGTTCGTGTGACTGTCTACTCGTTGAGGTAGAGCCGGGTAGTGACACAGCGGCTGTATCAGGTAAGAAACTACTGTTTTTGTCCATTTTCGGAGCGTTTGTTAAAACAGTCACGGCGCGTGCCCAAGACGTTTTATTGAACAATGTAATATGAATTACTTTGATTCGACAAATAAATACTGGTCTTATGTAAATACTAAATAATGTAGCGGGTCTAGCGAGCTTACTAGCTACCACCGCAGAAGCTTTCCGTTTTTTCCGGAAGTGAGTTGTCATGTATTTTTTTCTGGGATTTGTAGTTCAAGGTTTCCATTGTGCAATGAATTGAAAGCGATGTGGTGTGTGTCGCGAACTACAGAAACAAAGGCTGGTTTGTTAGTATGTAGCACTTGGGAAATGTTGTTCTATGATGTATTCTCTCGTGCGAGCTGCCGAGTAAGAAATACTTTTTAAAAACTACATTACCCATACAATCAACAATTTAGGCCGAAGGTCAATGTACAGTTATGGCTAGTTAGCTTGCTCCATTCTCAAGCTAATGTGAGTAACACGAAACAGTATGCATTTGTGCATATCGGTGTTCTGCTTTCCTATCGCTTTGTTTGAGTATCATAGCCACTGGTCGATTTCTCTAATCAATGCTATCGGCGCACACGTTACAATTTCACAGTAGCTTCCTACTGTCGGCATTTTATTAGCTAATGTCACAATGTACCAAAGCAATCGCCTGAGTGACTGTGACTGTAGAGGTGCGTTCAATTCAATATAACTACAGGCTCTAAATTTGTTAACGTCCCCTTTACCTCGTACTTTTTTTTGATAAAGTGGGATGCATGATTTGACAATGAAGCGTAACGTGTAAAAACACTGGTTCTGCATCATATATGATTGATTCCTAAGGGCGAGTAATACGTCTGTTTGATTGATTGTAACATTGTGGTCCAGATCACGTCCTGTTTGTCAAATGAAAACTACCGCTCTAAATAGTGCCGCTGTTTTGGGGGAAACGGGTTGTGTTCAAAAATGAAACTCAACGAACTTATACTTGGTCTGAATTAAAGTCCTGTTTTCTGTTTTTTTTTAAATTTTGCCTTTCCACGCAGAATGTCAGAAGGGGACAGTGCTGGGGACTCAATCCATGGAAAACCATCTGTAGTTGCTGCCTTTTTCACACGGGTCGGACAGGTGAGCATTTGTCATGAACTTGAACATGAACAAAATGGTTTAGTTGATTTGTGCTTGTGGTGAAATTGAATGATGACAATGCACAATGCACTGCTGCAAATTTCCCATCGTTAAACATTTTATGCGTTGATGATCCTGTTTTGATTCATGCAGTTTGGAGTATTTTACTGTACTGTATTTTCCGGACTAAAAGTCGCTCCGGAATATACGTCGCATTAGCCACAAAATGCACAATAACGTGAAAAAAAACATATATAAGTCGCTCCGGAGTATAAGTCGCATTTTGGGGGAAATTTATTAGACAAAATCCAACACCAAGAACAGACATGAACGAGCAACAACAGGCTAAACGATACAGTATGCTAACGTGACATAAACACAAACGAAGAGCTGAGAACGGGCCTGACGTAACATTCAGTTATTCAAATAACTATTACATAAATAACACGTTTATAAAACCTTTTGTGTCACTCCAATTCATTGCACGCCGCTGACGCCGGTTGCACTTCCAAATATTCCACAGGCCTATATAATGATATATAAATTATATATCAAATAACATTATACAAGCAATAATATTATCAAACCATCTGTGTCACTCCAAATCATTAAATCCATCGATCGTCCTTTATGTAAACAATGCCGGCCGGTTGTGCGCTGCTGACGGCGCTTGCACTTCTAAATATTCCACAGGCCCATATAACAATATATAAATTATATATCAAATAACTATTATACAAGCAATAATATTATCAAACCATCTGTCACTCCAAATCATTAAATCCATTGATCAAATTCCTCATCCTTTGTCAACAACGCCGCGCGTGCGCTCTGATGTCAGCCTTGTCGTTATTCCACAGATCTAGTATATTACTATATTGTAGCGTTAACAAAGTACCAGGAACGATGTGGGTTTGGTAAACGGCTCTTTAACAAAACAAGTTCAACGAGCCAACAACTACTGAACTGTAACGATAAAAACATATACAAATTGCTACACGAAATAAAATATATCAAATAACTATAACATAATTAGTTCACCGCCACACGGCCCCAAGCACCGGCGTGGACTTCCAGGCGTGTGATGGCGTGGACTTCCATCCCCGGAGGTGGCACTTCCAGCCACGGAGGTGGAAGAGAGCTCTATAGAATAGGACCGGGCATACATAAAAGCCATGTCTGAGCCCCATCCACCGTACCCGGACAGCCACCCAGCCGAGCGCCAGCCCCCGACTTCCATCCACGGAGGTGAAAGAGTTCCGTAGAGTAGGACCGGGCGTGCGTAAAAGCCATAATAGTTTTTCAAACCTTCTGTGTCACTCCAAATCATTAAATCCTTCAAACTCTTCATCCTCCATGTCACTTACAAACAAAGCCGCTCATGATGCCGGTAGTACGTGGGGCCCTTCGTCATCCCGTGATCGAATCTTTGTCCTTTCTGTAAACAACCGCCGCGCCGCGCCACTGACGTCACTTGAAATTCAAATTACAGTAATCCCTTGCTACATTGCAGTTCGTTTATCGCGGTTTCACTTTTTTATTTTTTTTTTATTTTGACAATTTGTGAAAAAATTAACATATAAGTCACTCCTCAGTATAAGTCGCCCCCCACCCAAACTATGAAAAAAAAAACGCGACTTATAGTCCGAAAAATACTGTATGTTTGTCATGTAGTCATAAGCTTTCACAAGTGTTTTGGCCATAAAAGAAATGATTAATTTAGAATAAAGGACTATTATGCTTGATGCTCCGGAAATGTTCAGAATTCATACCAAGTAAATTGGCGCAATATATTTTCCAGAGGCCCCTCTGTACTGTACTGTACTGTACTGTACTGTACTGTACTGTACTGTACTGTACTGTACTGTACTGTACAGAGTCATTACCTCAAAGGTTATATCGTGATGGTAACATTACATCCACTTTGTGTTTTTGTGTCATATGAAACAGATCTATCAGTCATGGCTAGACAAATCAACGCCATACTCTGCAGTGCGATGGGCCTCCACACTTGCACTTACTGCGCTGTACATGATCCGAGTCTACATACTCCAGGTAATGTTTTCCTTTCCAGCGTTTACAAAGGCAGATTAAATTTGTGACGTACAAAGGCAGATTAAATTTGTGACGTACAAAGGCAGATTAAATTTGTGACGTGGCCTGCTTAATTCAACAATCTAAAAAGAAGTGTTGCATAGTGTATTGCCACTACTTTTGTCATTTGCCTGCTTCTGTAACTCTCAACGTAAAAACCTGTTTGTGCTGTTCTATTTCATGTTAGCATATTTTTGTTTCCTATCTTGAGACACGAGACTTGAATGCCATCCAGCTATTTCTTGCATACTTACCAGTATGCTTTCCTAACCTGATTTTTATAAAAGGGTAGGCATTTACCGGACGAAACTCTGCTCGTTAACAGGCTATATATCAGATCCACAGGCATAAGGCTAACCTTGTTTATGTCTTTTTTTTCTTCTGTATAGTGATAGGCAGTTTCAAGTTTGTTTGTAAAAATTCACGAGTCACGAAAAAAAACTTCTCATTACTGCATAGCTGAACTTTTACTTGGTAAATATCCAAACCAATAGCTCAAACACAACGCCGCCCGGACAACAAACATAAGACCTGCATAACTGTTGACGAGTGACTCCTTGCCAAGTTGTTCGATGAAAGTAAAAGGGTAATGTGAGAATGTCTTCACTTCTTTTTGACTGCTGGCCATTCACTTTCATTTAAGAAACCCCATCCAGTTCAAACAAAACTGCCGCCGCAGTTATTGTTACAAATTTACAAGCTAGGAGTTGTTTTGTTTCCTTGTTTCTTTTAAACTGCAGCTGCAGCTGTAGCTTCCACGTCAGATGACTCCAACCAGCCATGAGTCTTGTCCCTCCATCTGCCTTGCAGTGTCAATATATTCCACGTACCTATTAGAGGTGTAATCGTACACGGCAAAATATCAAACCGTTCCGTCCGCTTCGCACGGGACAACACGACCGAATGGACCGCTAGATTTCGGTACTTCATTTTACATGGATACATTTACAGGCCATCGTTTATGTGCCTATCTGAGCTGGTAAAAAGCTTTCCTCCTTCCGCAAAGTAATATCCGATCACTGGTGTGCTTGGGCCGGCATTTGCGCTCTTGCGCTGCCTGTTGTAACTCTTAGGCGGGTCCGTGCAGCCACGGTTGCCAGGTCTGCGTATCATCGATTACTTTGGGCTTCTTGTTTAGAAACATCACTTGTATATGTTGGCGGCGGTAAGTTGAGGTTTTTACTTACTTATTCCAAAAGTGCAGCTGGAATTTGTACTTTTCTTGCACCCAAACACATCAGAGATCAGGAGCTTGCGCTTTTGTCTCACATTTATTTTACTGTACACAGCTGGCAAAACAGCACTTGTCGCACTTACAGAATCGGGAGAGAGTTGACAAAGTTGCGCTATGGGCACTCCAATTGAGCACCGCAATAAGAATCCATTGTAATGTTTCTTCTTCTCAAACTTTTGTCTCCATATAGTAAAGAGAATCACAACAAAATGAACTCTAAATTGTGCTTTAACGCTATGTAGTTAACGATCCTCATTACAAGTAAACTTGTAAGACTTATGATTAGGGGTTATGATTTAAAGTGTCGAAACTATTATTAATTATTTCCAGATTTACAAAAATGCTGCTGAAAAGCAAAATAAAGGAATATTTCAACTTAAAAAGTGTTGTCTGTATCCACAAAAAGGTGTGGCGCAAATACCGACATACAGACCGTACCGTAGATTACCCATACCGTTGCGCCCCTAGTACCTATATTGTTCAACTGTCCTTATTCATGACATCAGTGTAAACTGTTTGCAAAAGAGCCTTTAATTTGATTTCCCACTGCTTTGCAGGGTTGGTACATAGTTACGTATGCCTTGGGAATCTACCATCTGAACCTGTTCATTGCTTTTCTATCACCAAAAGTGGATCCTTCACTGCTTGATGAAGGCAAGTTCACTCAATTTGTATCTTTGTTTTCGTTCCCCTTCTTCTGTGATTATCAGGATGTAAGATTCTTCTTATTTGTAGTGCAATGAACTTTAAAAGCACTTTTCTAAACAGTAGTATTTCTTATCAGACATGAATTTGCACTCTTGTCATGTAAATGTGTATTTATGCGTTCATATCTAAGTTCATTTGCGTTGTTAACCACATATCGCCCTGCCTTCTCCACAGATGAGGGCCCAGCCCTTCCTACCAAGCAGAATGAAGAGTTCCGTCCTTTCATCAGGAGGTTGCCTGAGTTCAAATTCTGGTGAGTCCAGCAGCAGTCCACTAATGTGCCTTTGACTTAAAACTTTCCTTGTGTGGCCAGTTTTTATGCAAACAGCAGGTCACTGCATGGAGCCACGCCAAAGTAGTGTTTTGCATCAGACGCCATACATATGTAGGCTTGGAAGGGTCATCTTTGTTTCCCTGTGTGAAATATCCCAACAATTAAAAAGTAAATATCGAGAAACATATCAGCAGAACATAACATTTTGCTCATATGCAAAAGTTCTGATAATGAAATCCCGTTAGGTCATTGTTGATTTTGTTCCACACCAACTCCACCCTATGCATGTAATTGACAATGTCCATATCTTGACACCATATGGGTAAGAATTCACCAGGCAGTTCCTTGTTTCTAAATGAACTCTTCTCTCGATAGGCATTCAGCAACAAAAGGCATTGTCATTGCCATGGTTTGCACCTTTTTTGAAGCCTTCAACGTGCCGGTGTTCTGGCCTATACTTGTGATGTACTTCATCATGCTCTTCTGCATCACCATGAAGAGGCAGATCAAGGTAAAGATACAAACACTCACACAGTGCTTGAAATTTATAAAAACTGTTTTGTTAAGATTATACACGAGTCATATTACCTTGACAAAAGCAGATGACTGCATTTAATGAAAACATAAGAAGACCTTATTCAAAATATATGTTTGATCATTTCCTTTTGCAAAATGCACTGATACCAGTGTTTGAGCAGATACTGCAGTCACACACTCGACTTCCCTTTTCAAAACCAACTTGCAGGAGAATAACAAAAAAATGTAACACAATGTTTGAGATGCAGGTTTGTGAGAAATGATTGCATCAATATACGCTATTCTACCAAATGCCTAGATGTAGTCTCATTCCTCAAGTTCAAAAACCTTTTTAATTGTTGTTGATGTTGTACCACCACAAGGATTGCCCACACCACAAACACTGCTATTGAATTGCTCTACTCTTGAACAAATTAACTGCAACATTTTATAAATTGGGAATATTTTTTGTTTCAATAATGGTGAGGTTGTGCCTTTTTACACTGTTCCGTTGAATCTGATGCATTTAATTTTCCCAGAATATATTAGGCCTTTCTTTAAGACTTCTAAACTACTGATATAAGTCCTTTACCTGCTGTTAACCCCCACTTTCTTTCTTTTTCAGCATATGATCAAGTATAGATACCTACCATTCACGCATGGGAAGAGGACATATAAAGGCAAGGAAGAAACAGGGAAACCTTTTGCTAGTTAAAACCCCCACTTCCCTTTGTCCTTGTATGAAATTTACCATTCACAGTCCATGGAGAGATAGGGGCTCAGATCATTTTTTGCAAGGGTACATTTTGATGACAAGAATAAAAACGACACCATTATTGATCCACGTTTGAAAGTGTTGTAAGAGCATTCTCTCGGCGCAGATCAAACAAGTCTGCAAGTGTTGCCTTTGACCACTAGGATTGATGGGAGGGGAGGGGGTGTTCTTTAGAGGACTCTAGTCCTACATTTAGATTTGGCCAACATTTGTTAGGAGTCGGTGGGACTCTGTGCTGCCGTTTGCCTTTTAAAGCCTGCTGGTTTTGTACGAGCTCACAGAGAACCACAATGAAAAAGCATTTACTCCCCCTCTTGTTAGCCCCCGTTGATTTTTCAATAATATAAATGGATGGATGAGTATTATGTCAGCAATTTGTTTGTTCTATGTGATAAAATTCAATAGTGCCAATCAGGACATGATTAGTTTGAAAGAGGATACATAAATTCAACAAAACCTTTCTAGATTGAACAATTCCATCTCGACAAAACTAATGTGCTCCTCCTCTGAAATGTTTCAGAGCGAAATTTGGATTTGTGGCATTTCACTTGAATTCACATTCATGTTAAAAATCAGACCTTGTTCACCTCTACTCAAATAATTTTAATCGATTGATAGAAGACCTCAATTGATTGCTCACCAAGCCACTGCGTCATTGGATGCACATGTGACAAGTGACACAAACACATTTCGTCGCCACAAATCACCGTACTGGGTGGCTGAAAAACCATTTTGTTTGAAATGGCAAGTCCATGAATTAGTGTTACCTCCCATTTCAACATTGACTATGGATGTAGAGAGCCATGCATTATCTTCAAAGAGGCCACCTGGGTGCAGTTTTTAAAAGACTCCACGTTGGTGGCTACATTTGTGTGTGACTATTTTGGATTAGTTTACTAATCTGTGAATCAATTGGAGGTTTTGTCAAGTCTCGTGAAGCTCCGACATGTTTTCTGAGCACAGGGGTGGGGGTGGTTGGGGGGTGGGGGTCCTTAAGAGAAGCAAAATTGAGTCCTGGCCTATTAGTGTTTCAAAGCCTACGTGCCATTATTCTGATTTGTGTAGACTAGCTCCTGTTCTCATTTCTAACCTGTTCTTCATAAAAACATGACATCATCATCATTCCAAGCAAACTGTTGTTCTTTCTTTTGCAGAGGAAACGTAAGAAAACTGAGATTGAGGGCTTTTATTATGTCAAATGGATGAAGTGGGTGGCGATCACACCTTTTTGGTTTTTTGGGTTTTTTTTGCGGGGAGGGGCATCCCTGACAGACC
Organism: Syngnathus scovelli; assembly: GCF_024217435.2. Taxonomy (NCBI): domain Eukaryota; kingdom Metazoa; phylum Chordata; class Actinopteri; order Syngnathiformes; family Syngnathidae; genus Syngnathus; species Syngnathus scovelli. Next base: position 21,375,575 of record NC_090848.1, read on the forward strand.
TTTTTTTTTTTATATATATATATTTTGTTTTCCAAAATCCTGGAAACTCTTGCCCTTACCGGACTGTGGTCAAGGGAGCAAAACATATTTCCTGTAAAAAGTTGCTTCCAAATGGTTGTCGAAAAGATCTGTAAATATATATCTTTAAATATGACAATTGAGATTTATTTTTGTTTTTTTTCCCCTTCAACTATGGTAGATATACATTTGCTAGTGTTCAAATAAAGTTCAATTAAAATTGTTAAAAGCAGAACTGATTAATCGAGTTCCTGATTTGGAGCATTTGATCTGTTTCTTATGACTTGCATGTTATTGTTTTCTTGTAACTGTTCAGAACTTGGTTTTAATAACTTAAATGTATTTTTTTCCACTTCAAATGCTATTAAAAAGAATATGTCCCTAGAACCAGTTCAGAAATACATGTGCATTGTTTTTTGTCTTGTCAGAGTCACCAAATTACTGTTTGGAAATGCTGGATAAGGAGCACATTTCTATGAATTCTACACTTGCCTGCAAAACCGTGTACTCTGAATTAAATTTTATGATACTGACTACAATAAGAGAATCTGAACTAAATTGCTCTCATGAGGGAAAAGGTGCTTGCAAATAATTTGTGTCGGTGCGCATCACATTTGCAAGTGGATGTAACGTGGCTGGCTGGATGAATGAATGTACTCTATTTGCTTGTGACCTCGTGCGTCCTTTGACATCATTTAACTTAAGCTTCCACTGCGGTTTCCAACCTAGTACAATATTATGTTTGGGGGGGGAAAAAAAGCAGACAATTATATTTTTGACCAAAGTTGATAAAAACATATAGTAGTTTGCCTTTGCTGAGATGGTTTTAACCTGAGTTGCAGTCTTCACAGTCAGTTGAGATTCTCTTTGCATACTGATTTGGGAGGCCCTCATCCTTTGCTGATGCCAATTCTAATCATGCATTCCAAAGTGCATGGAAATGTTTTGCCAATAGAAGCATCATGTTACTTGTTGAAAGCAGAAAGGTATCGTACAGACAGCTTTACACAGGCTTGCGCAATGGAAGTGAAGAGAATGCGACAATTTCTTGTCTCTTGCTATGTGATGGAATATGTTTTACACACATGGTCTCAGTGCAGCAAATCTCAGTTCAACCTGAATGGAGACTATTTGATAGGTGGACTTTTTGACATTCACACTAGTAGCGCTGGCAGCCACGAGAGACCAGAGGCCATCCGCTGCTCCAGGTGAGTGTCCAAACATTTGGCATAAAATTTAAACCAGCCGAACTGTGCTTGTGGTTGGCAATGGTATATCGCTATACCGTACCGCATCGTATTGAGAGCTCTTATTTTGGATGATGAAAATGTCCTAGTCAAATTAACTTCTCCTTCCAGTCAAGCCTTGAGTGTGTCAAGTTATCGGCGGTTTCAGCTGATGAGATTCTCTGTGGAGCAGATCAATAACTCAACACAACTCTTGCCCAATGTGTCTTTGGGCTACAAGATATTTGACCACTGCTCAGTTTCCGACAATTTCCCCGGTATTTTGGACCTCATCTCAAACAACGGATTGATCCGACCTTGGAGTGAAGAACGGCCGCATGTGTCTGCAGCCTCCAAAGTCATAGGAGTGGTAGGCCCTTTTACAAGCACCGACACGCTGACGATAGCGCCGCTCTTCATGATGGATCTCATTCCACTGGTAACTCTACAACTACTCTACCAACATAGCTTGGACAGTATTTGTATCTAATTCTAGTTATCATTCAGAGAGAGATTGGGTTTTGAAGTTTTTCTACACACATCATTGCCTTGCCCACAGCTCACCAATTGACATTGGCGCAGCAGTTCAAAATTGCCGCCTTGAAAGAGAAGCTTTATAGCTGTCACACGCAGAGTGCTAGTTGTGCTTTCCATGGCTATTTTCTCCAAAGAGGATATGTTTTAGGAAACAGGATACTAGTAACACAGTTGATCAAAACACCAAACTACTAGAGCAAGTCTATCAGGAGAGATGAATAGCATTTCTGCATCCACAAATGTGAAATCCAGCAGGTTCTTCAGGGAGTGATGAAGCTTACCCGTAAGCTGTCAAATGCTAAGAGCCTCCCGTCTGAAGTAGAATAAAGAAAGTGTAGTGACTTTTGAAACATGTTATAAACATGTATTTTTTTCATAAATGGTGTGGATGCTTAAATTTGCACCATACATAGCTTTACTTGAAATTCTCAAGATATTCAGCATTCACGCAATAAATACAGTTCTTAGACGTAGAACAGTGATCCTTGATAGGTTAGCTTAAAGAGCATAGGACTATTGAAGTTCATATAAAAAGTTGATGTTGTGTGTTCATTTATTGTGACTGAAAACTTACATCTCCTCTGTCACCCCTTTAACAGGTCAGCTACGGCGCTGGCAGCTCGGCCTTTTCCGAAAAAGCAAAATATTCATCTTTCCTGCGCACCGTGCATTCCAATCAAGCCAGCATCAAAATGATTGTTGCCATCATGAATCACTTCCATTGGGAGTGGGTGGCCTTCCTAAACAGCAACGATGCTTACGGCAATGACGGTCTGGCGCTCTTCAGGAAGATGATTAAAGATACCGACATTTGTCTGGCCTTCGCCATGGATCTCAAACACAACTCAAATTACTCTGAAATGTTCCACCGTATTGAAATACAGAGAATAAAAACCATTGTAATTTTTGCACCCAAACTGCTGGCTGAGGCTCTCGTCGAGTCGGCCGTACAGTTGGGCGTCACCAACAAGGTGTGGCTGGCGATTGACACCTGGTCCTTAAGTGAGAAGCTCCCCAAAATAAAAGGCATCCAAAAAATTGGAACTGTACTGGGAGTATCTCAGCCTGTAGTAAAAATACCCGGTTTCACAGAATTTCTTCTTGCGTCCCAAAGCCAAGGTCCTTGTGACAATGCAGAGGAGCTTCAGTTTTGCAATCAGATTTGCAACTGCTCTACGCTGAGCGCACAGGATATCATCTCCGTGGACCCGTCCTACTCTTTTTCTGTTTATTCCGCCGTATATGCCATCGCTCACGCCTTACACAACGTCTTGAAATGTGACACGTACAGGTGTCTGGGAAATATTTCTGTCTTTCCCCACACGGTGAGTGACTTATTGGTTCAAATGATTTAAACTGTTTACATTCAGAATAGTTTGAAGCTCTGGAAATGCTACAACTTCATTTTTATTTCACTGTTATATTTGCAACTAGAAGTAAACGGCATGAACTTTAGTTTGAAATGAAGTGTGCGTGCTGTATGTGACCCTATGTTCTTTCTTTTAGGTTCTGGTGGAGCTGAAGAAGTCCAATTTCACATTGCTCAACCAGCGCATACAATTTGACGAGCACGGGGACCCCAATTTTGGATCTTATTCCATTGTTTTCTGGAACAAAAGCGGGAGCATTGAGGAGATTGGAGTCTATGAATTTCAACCCTCGCTCAGCTTTGCTATCAACGACAGTAGAATTCACTGGCATGGAGACTGGGAGGTAGGCAACGTCTTCATCTTTTTTGACAACTATTTTTTTATCACACTAGTTTTGTTTTATTTTTTAGCTGAGAGAGTGACAGTTAGAATCAACCTGGCCTCGGGGTGCCAGTCGCCTAATTAAACAAATTTCATTCTGTTCATGAGGCTGCTACAATCTTTGTCTTTTGCAGGTGCCAACGTCACAATGCTCTCACAAGTGTCCCGTTGGGTTCTCAAAGAAGCCGGACGGAATTCACAAGTGTTGCTTCACCTGTGAGGAATGTCCTAATGGAACCTATATCAACATCACAGGTACGTTGGTCTCAACAACGTCATTTGATATTTCATAGTATAAATGGGTTGACCTTGTTGGTTATTCCATTGCGTCATAGTACTTTGCTCTAAATTGTTTTTTTTTTCACGATACAGTGTTGTATTGTTGCAATACAGTATACAATTAAATTTGATCTTTCATTTAGTATTATAATTATTGTCGTTCGTATACGTCTTTGGCTGAAACAAGTTGCAGTGTTCAATTAGTGAGTCAAGGGTCGATTTAGCGGAACTTTGAATACAATCCACTAATCACATTTTTAAACTCTTCAAAACAACCATAGTTGTGCTGTTCATAAAACAAAGCACAGTAAATAAATTGCTAAATAAATAAATTTTTGTCAGTGACTTTTAGTATACAGGAAGTAAACAGTAATTAAAAAGTAGAAATTAGGAGACACCTTTCTAAAAACGTAAGTCTTTGTTAAAACAACAACTTAAAACCCTTACCACAGCTAGAAAAGCTAACTCATAATCCTTGTTTTAAAGCTAAACTGTGTCTCAAAAGCCTAATTTGAATCTCTAACCCGAGCTGTGTTGAAACCTTAACTTCAGAATGCCAACCCTTTTTCAAATACTAGTCCGGTTTTAAATCCCCCATTTAAGGGCCTCATTCTAATTTGTGGAAGACAGCTGAGTGTCTGTTTCCAGATCACGCTAAAGATTAGAAAGTAGTGACTGGTTTTGTGTACACTCCAGAGGACGCATACACGTGTTTGGAGTGTAAGGAGACGGAGTGGTCACCAGAAGCCAGCACATCTTGCACCCTACGAAAAGTGGAGTACGTCTCGTTTGAGGACAGCACTGCTATTTTGATCTTGGTGGGAACATTGCTGCTTCTCTTCCTGGGAGTCGCCATGTGTGTTATCTTTGCCCTCAACTACAACACGCCAGTTGTCAGGTCCGCCGGCGGCCACATGTGCTTCCTCATTTTGGGATGCCTCAGTCTGAGCAGCCTGAGTATCGTCTTCTTCTTTGGAAAGCCCTCGGTTGTCTCGTGCATCTTACGTTTCACGCCCTTTTTGTTGCTTTTCTCGATGTGCCTTGCGTGTTTTGTGGTGCGTGCTTTCCAGATTGTTTGCGTTTTCAAAATGGCCGCCAAGTTCCCCAAATTATACGGTTGGTGGGTGAAATATAACGGTCAGTGGCTCGTCGTCACAGGGACGTTTGTAACGCAGTGCGTCCTGAATTCAGTTAGCTTTTGGATTTCCACCCCCAAGCCGTACAATGAGACGACATGGTCTCCAGACAAAATTATCCTGAGCTGTGAAATCAGTGCCAAGGCGGCCACCGGTCCGACAGTTATGCTCGTGTCTTTGTGCGCCCTCTGCTTCATTTTCTCCTACATGGGGAAGGACCTCCCCAAAAATTACAACGAGGCCAAAGCGATAACCTTCTGCCTGCTCTTGCTGATCCTCACCTGGATTGTTTTTGTGACGATTTGTTTGCTTTATAGGGGCAAGTTTGTCCAAAGCCTGAATGCTCTGGCAGTGCTCTCCAGCCTCTACTCCTTCTTCTTGTGGTATTTCCTCCCAAAATGTTACATCATTATTTTTCAACCCCACAAAAACACACCACAGTACTTCCAAGGTATAATTCAGAATTATACCAAAACAATTAGCCAGTAGCACCCTGCAATGAATACCACCTCACAATAACCATTGATTAATTTGAAACAGTTGCTGTTATTATTTTTATAATAGACATTTGGTGTGATGTCAATTTCATTGAACAGCAGTGGGCAACGTGAAATGTCAGCCTCAATGAATGCCAGGAAATAGGTGGCTTTGTCTGCTTAATTCTTAAAGCTGAAACCTGTGTTTTAATCACACGTTGATTTTCTGTCAGTGTAGGGAAGCATAAAGACAAAATTCATTGTCTTACTCCAACATACCAATGGGAATTAAGCTGTATTTAAATAAAAGTCATTGGATTTTTCTGGATATTTTATGATCATTTTGATATTACTTGTTCAAGATCCTGTGAAGAATTTCAGGACCACGGAAAGACATCAATTATAACTAAAAGTGCATTAGTACATTTTTCCTTCACTATTTTGTACTGAAGTTTCACCGCTGAATTTCATGTCATCATCTGCACCTTCCTCACTACGTATTTCCCATGTCTTTTTCCACCTTCGACTTATCATATCACCACTTGGTGGCAGTATTGCACTACATCTTTCCCTATTTAGACTTAACCGGGTTTTGACGTAGTGGAATCCGCCCCACAGTTCCTAGGTCGTAGGTTCTAATCTAGTCCTCGCACTCCCCTTTGTGGAGGTTGTCCTCGCCGCGCCGTGGATTTTCTCCTGGTACAACTTTGAACTTTGAACTCTATATTTACAGCTTCAATTAAAATATGTTTGTGTTTTGTTTGTATGAAACAGTCGCATTCAATCAACATTGCACTATTTTTAACCTAGTTGCAAACCTGCAACCAACAATAATTATCATTATTCCTATGTAGGAATCCTTGATGACCTAAAGTCACGCATCAGTTCTGTGGGGGAGCAGAAAGGTTTTCCCCGCGGGGGGATGCTTCAATTGGAATTTTGTTGCGGCTATTCACCGCTACTGGACGGGGAGGATGAACCGTGAAAGTAGGAACGAATTGCTAAATGGTGACACTTAACATGGCATATGGCGCCGTGGGGGAGCAGCTCAATGCTGACACCAACAAATTGACAATTTCATACCAATTTACGACTTACCATTTGCCTGCAGCACACGTTGCTTAACTCAGCGGGCATGATTTGGTGGTTGGCTCTATCGTATTATTTATTAAACATTTACTACAAATTCACCATCAATGCAATACAGCAGATCTGTTTATGTTTTTCATACAATTTCAACTTTATTCTCACAAAACTGTATTTTTAGGCCTATATAACCCTAAACTATTTCTGACATTTTAAAACATTTTCCCTATTTTTTTTTGTCAATCGTCAACCTTACACTTTAGTTACATTTGTGAACTATGGGTACTCGATCAGGTTTGATCCTCTGGTCTTATGTACTATTTCAACTTTTTGTGTTATTATAGATTTATCAGTGCAATCCATCCTTTTCAAGGTTATTAATTTTATTTTTTTTTACAATATACAACATTTTTGGCCATATGCTCTTCATTTGTTGTTGAGGAAGATTTTAGAACAATTTGCTCCTCATCAATTTAATCCTTGATATAATAACTTCTTTAAATGTCAATATATTTTTGCTATGTTGTGACCCTATTTTACATATTTAATTTGATATGTTGGGAACTCTTTTAAGCTTTTATATGGTGGGAGACTCGCAATATGCCTTACTCTCAAGACTTGTGTGATTTTATCTATGATACGCTTCTTCTTGCGTGACGCACAGTGCTGCTGCAGCATTCCGTTCACATTACACACTGTTCATGATTATGCATTTTGCTATACGCAGCAATTCTGTTGCAGCAACACATTTGTGTGTCCCAAAAATAGCATAAGGAGCGAAGAAAATCGCAGGAACGCCCCTGTGTCTTTTCAGTTGGACCTTTCAATTTTCCACCCTGGGAAACCCTTGATGAGCAACTGGTTCTTACGAAACAATAAAACACTTGAGGTTGCTCCAATGTGGGATTTGTGTGGCGGGAAAAATATCATACCAAATAAATTCAAGAGATGATCGTGTATGATATGAGTAGAGGTTGATGCACGCAAAATCCCTAATCATTTTTTGGTCAGTGAGTCACTGCTTAAAAACAACGGCATAGAGGGGTGTATCAGTAAGAAATAAAAATAAATCATGAAAAAGTCACAAATCTATCGAATTGAATGAATGTGAGTTACAAAATGAGCCGAAATGTGACAGCAATACTATATTTTATCTATAACGATATTTTTTGTTGCATATCAGGTTTTATAGCGCGTGCAGTTTCCGTCTCCGCAGTGTTGTTTTACGGAGACAGTGCACTAAAGGGCTGCTGCTTAATTTTAATTCAAATCCCGCTCAAGTGGTTCCAAGTAAATGGCAGATGTTTTGCAATTCAAGGCGCATCAATACCCACACCCATGCGCTTTAGTGTTCAACAATGGCATCCCCCCACTCACCCGCTCCCTTTTTTCTCCCTCTTGTCTTTCACTTGAGGCGCGCACAAAGGCTTCATCCTCCAGCGAGTTATAAAGTTACTTTGCAGTCAGTTCATTTGGGGCCTTAGGAGAACCTTAAGCGATGTTAATGTGCACCTCTGCTCCTTTCATGCGCTCACCCGTGCACACACAGGCGAACCGCGACTATTGTGCGCCCAAAGCAAAGGAAAGAACTCTTTAAATAACCCGAGGAGCAGTCCATAGAAATTCATGATGCGCCTTCTATTTGATGTTTGATCAGAGGTGCTGTCGCGTGGCTTTGGCCCAAATCCTTTGTCTATATTTGTAATATGTATATATTTTTTATTCCACTGCATGCACCTGTTGGTGTATACCTGCTTCGTTTTGTGCACTTGTTGCTCACAACAAAAGCCCTTTGGTCACACCAGCGCAGACTCAAGTGCACCTGAATGGAAGGCGGCAAATCGATTTGCTCCGCTTTCGCTGTACCAAATGTGGGCCTGCCCTTGTCTGGATGAGAAGCAGCCACAGCGCTCATGGGAAGGAAAGACAGACCATGAAGTCCTCATGACAATAGAGTCACTGTGGACTGTGGATGCGTTGATGGATGCACGGATGGATCAATGGATTGGTTTGCACAAATCAACCAAAAAAATGACTCAAATTGACCCAAGCGTGTCGGTCGAATTTCAGACCAGCAGTTTTAAGAGTGTGTATGATTTGTCACAATGAGGAAACAGTTAAGTATCAATACGCCGCACTCAATTTCTATAAATCTCCACCATGCCGCCGTCACGTTACATCTTAAAAAAAGGAAAGAAAAAAAAGAAAAGGAAATGTAATGTAAGAACTGCCGCTTTGCCTTGAGGTGAATGAGACACGTACACGTAACTAAAGAGCAGTGGAGTGTCGATTACAGGCACTTTGTCTAACCATTGACTTGCAAATGTACCAGTTTTCTCCCCAGAAGAACATAGTTTATTGCAGTAATAGCATAATTGCTTCACTAATTGTTGCTAACAAGTCCCCCAATAGCCCAATCCTTACAGTGAATCCGTCGTAGCCCCCGTCGGCACGGCTCCATGACAAAAGCCCTACAAGGTTAATGAATGATCTGAGGCTCAAAGAGTAAAAGTGGCGCGAGAGCCGCGTCCTTTTTATAAACATACACTTAACTTGTCGGTAATGGCACATGCATTCTCGCTTCCAACTGGGACACAAGTTTCTCGTTGCGCCATTCTTATGGATAGATGATGACATGCATGGAGACTTTGAAGTGGGGTGCAGGGAGAAACTCTTTGAAAGCTTGGCCGATCGTCCCTTCCTTTGCCTGCATGTTAGCACTCCATTCTTGTTTGCACCGCTGAAGGAGAGGCAACACTAATTGAAATTATGGCGAATAATAAGCGAGGCGATGTCTGTCTCTGTTCTCTGAGGAACAGCTTACAGACCCTGCCACGGTGCTGTGTCCAAAGCAAGCGTGAAAACTTTACTAATGTGACGTGGAAAGAGCACAAAAGACACCACAGAGCTGCCTTGGAGCGTAGCACCTCTGTCAGATTTCATACCGATTACGCACGCATCACTATTGCATTAAATTTGTGCCCTGCAATTATTCGGTAAATTTTACGCAATTAGTGTTGGGGGATTTTATTTATTTATTTATTTATTTTACTTGAAGCAGGACACGCGTCATTTGCATCGCCGCGACGCGTGACGTGACAATATAGTCATCCGAATGTGATTGGCAGGCATGGCGTTAACATGTGATAACACCTCACAATTGTATCATCCCCCAAGATACAGAATGTTAACTCAAGTAGAGAGAGTAAAAGCTGATGCTAAAATATAATGTTAAAAAAATACACTTGAGCATAAATAAAATATTTGGGGCGCATTTGATCCGATAAAGTTCTGTATTTGTTTTGGCAGGAATAAAATCTTAAAAGGTTTTTACAAATACTAACATAAAGGTTTTTAACACAAACTGACAAATAATACTGGGGTGAAGGTGCACGTGACCTGACAGGACTAATCAAATAAATGACTATACCTAAATATAAATCGCAGCATCAGGTTTTTTTACCTTTGGGATGCAATATTAAGATTATATACATCATGCATCTCTCCCTTAAATATGAATTGTCAAGCATTAGCGACCAGAAAGCACAGGACAGGACTGGGACAATTTTACATCGGAAAAGGGTCGATTGGTAACTTGCGTCAAATGCAGGGTAGCCTATCCAGTATAATTTAACAAATGTACTTTTTTAGTCTGGTCAAAGCTTGCGAACAATATGTGCAAATTTAGCCCCATACTCTTCCTATTAGCAAACTCACTTATGTCTAATTAGAGAAATTGTAACTTGCATGGGTGACATTAGTGCGCGTAGGTTCCAGGAATAGAGAACATTTTTTTATATGTGTGCGTGCGATTTGATGCAGGGAAGGGACCCCTCCGTCTTCAGCTGCATCGAGCGTTCATTGAGTCGCGTGACCCTCATAAAGTACTAAAGCCTCGCCCTCACAAGTCCAAAATGCGGGCCCTTGCTCTTGAGTGGCTGATGCCGCGTCTCAAAGCTTCCCGACGCACTCATTGACATTTTCAAAGGCTGCTTTTTACGTGCGTAAAAGATGCGCAATGGGCCACAGTGAAGTCCACTTTCCCAAGCCAGCTTTTCTTTCAGGGAACAGTGTGGAGAATCGCGAGGCGGGGGACCGAGGACAAGGGGCGGCTCACAATTCTCCTCGGTGCCCCTCTAACCCAAGTACATCCGCACCCCCCTCCAAACAGCTTGGTGTGGAGACAAAAAGTCATGGCGCTCAATAGCCGATGAATAGCAGAGTTCGCTTGCCCAAAGTCCCCTTTGCAATCCAAACAATTTGGTGCGTACCCACAAATATTGTCTCAAACAGGTTGTGTGAATCGAGCATAGTGCAGGTGGAACCTCAATCGGGCCATGCAGTCGCTACCATAAAATCGGGATGCGTGGCGGCACATCGAAAATTACCACGGTGCTGCCTTCAACTATAGCTGGCGTGAAACTCCCAAATTAAAGTGTCAATAGAAGACCAAGCAGAATCTGAATCATGGCCAATTATTTTTCACTTTTGGTTTTAACGCTACTTTTTTTACCCCACACGATGCCACTGTAATGCGAGTCGTTTGCAATACCGCAGTCGTTTGCTTAATTTGACTTTTTAATTTATAAATGCTCCACACAACAACAACAACAACAACAACAACAACAACAACAACAACAACAACAACAACAACAACAACAACAACACCAACAACAACAACAACAACAACAACAACAACAACAACAACAAAGAAATGTGTCTTCTAAAAGATAGCTCCAACTTGAAACAGGCTACTGGTGCGAAAATATGACAATTGTGATTTTTTTTTAAAGTTTTCAAATTACGGAGATATTAATTACCTTTTCTATTTCGGTATGTACTATATGTTCTAGGGTATTTTGTTGTTTAGGGGATGTCTATTATTTGTGAAAGGCATTTGTTTTTTTCTATTTGTCCAGTTTCTTTAATTATGAGCAACATTTTATCTTCTCTTTTTGTGTGTGCGCTTGGTTTTGGCCGTCAAATGACAGCAGTGTTTAGCCATTTATCGTAGAAGGGATTGAGGGTGTTGGGCGTGGGAGGGACGGGCAGACGTCTTGCATTGAGATGTTAAGTGGGTGTGTCTATATAAACCCGCGCATGGTCCACTTTATCTTTCTGGCTGCGGAGAGGAAAAGAAAATCCCTTTAAAAAACAGGCTGAAGACAGAATGGTAGCATCTACTGACTGTGTGAACAAGTCCAATTCAATCACTGCAAATAAGGTACGTCTAAAAAGGTTGTGAATGTAATAGTAAAAAGTTTACTCAAATGCATTAACGATTTTATCTGAATTACCCAGGTATCCAAACCACTGATGGAGAAGAAACGAAGAGCTCGTATTAACAAGTGTTTGGACCAGTTGAAATGTCTTCTGGAGAGCCACTACAGCAGCACTGTAAGGATTTCAACCAGCAAATAGCATATAGCAAATAGCCGCTCCACAGTCCAACAGTTCAATACACATTCAAAACATTTTACAAAAAGAATAAGACAATAATAAACCCAAACATTGTAATCATGTTATGTTCAGGCATTGCTTTACCCTTCAAACTGTGGTAATATGTCAGATTCATATAGATTATTAAAAAGAAAAAAAGGAAAGAAAACAACACAGTTGAAGGCCAAAATATAATTTTATCGAAATTATCCAAAACAATCCAAACTCATGAAACACATTTTAATATAACAGGCTTGACCAAAGTGCTTAAACCTCACGGAATACAAAACTAAGTCGCATTACAGAACACAAGACCAATGAAAATTGATGGCAGTTATAAAGACAAAAAACAAACAAGAGCACAATGTTCACAACTCTTGATACGTGATCAGGGGCGAAAAGAAGGAACAAATAATGTTAATTATCATACAGATTTTTTTTATGTGTTGAAATATGAGCATTTTAACAGGAATGTTATTTTTTGTTATTTTTCTTGTACAGATTCGGAAGCGCAAACTGGAGAAGGCTGACATATTGGAGCTCACCGTGAGACATTTGAAGCACCTTCAGAAATCTCACACCTGTAAGTCTGCACATATTAATTGCAAAAATTTGACTTTGACGCATTGTTCATATTTGTAGTCCCATCCACGCGAGGAGAGGTTTCCGATTTCCAGAAAGGCTTTCACAGCTGCCTGGCCAACGTCAAACACTACTTGCTGATGGCTGACACAGTGAGCGACCAACAGCGCCTCAAGATGTCGCAGTTGCCCGGAAAACTGGACATCTCCAGGACCATGGATAGCGACACAGTCATTGCAGAGACGCGTGGCTTGCCGAGGAGAGCCAAGAACGACAACGCGACCTCACATAGGACCCACGGCGCGCCTCACTTTCGCCCGAGTGAAAACACGCGAATGCCCATGCATAAAGGGGCCACACGGTGTGGGCTGGCCACCACGCCTACAATGGACGACCAGAGAATACGAGTTACGCTCAAGAAATGTCACCTCAAAAATCCCAGTGAAGTTGGCAACACCCAGCACAATATGTGGAGACCTTGGTAGAACCGCTGACCATTTTCACGGAAACATTTATAATTGTTAGTTGTTACACTTGCACATTCTATTTTCGGAATAAAAGTGGCTATAATATGCGACTCTATTCTTGCATTTTTTTCATACGCATACTATAAATACTGCAGTGTTCGCCTAGAGCGCTCACACTGGTCAACAGTAACAGTAATCTCCTAAAAACTTCACGATATCAATTACACAGGCGTTTTTTATGTTGAGATGTAAGTAAACTTTCCGAGATAAAGTTTACCCCCTGGTTCTAAACTTACCCTGTTTCTTCTATTATTATTATTATTGTCATAATAATAATAATAATAATAATAATAATAATAATAATAATAATAATAATAATAATAATCATCATCATCATCATCATCATTATCGTCATTATTATTATTATTATTATTATTATTATTATTATTATTATTATTATTATTATTATTATTATTATTGCCGTGAATATAAATCGAAAGAAACTAATTTAACTATAACAAATATATTTCTCTAAAAAGTTATTTGTAAAATAATCATTAGTTTTTCAGTGCTGTTTGTCAAGTTATGCGTAATGTAACAAAATTATTGGGAAACTCTTCATGCTGTGTTTTAATTATTGTTTTGGCGTATTTAACTCGCACTTAAATAAAATACTAATTTTAAATTGGTTAACGTATTTATCAGCAAATAAAAGAACTGCATTAAACCCAGAAGCAAGCTGATGGGTAGTAAACAAATATCAACCTTACCGTACTGATGGAATGAGAGTAACTTCTGTGGCTACAAGGAATGAAACAAAATTAATGGCAAGTTTGCTTTATTGAAGAAAAAAAAAATCGTCAGGTTGTATTTATTTATTTTATTTTTTTGCTGCTTCTCTTTGTGTTTGGAGTACCTTGTTTTCTCGATGATGTTATTAACTGTGTACGTGTGTGTGTCTTTATGGAGGCTCTGCACTGAAGGCACCTTGCCGAGAGGAGAATCGCTCTCACGCCCATTTGTCTTTCACACTAGTGTTGGCTCGTGAGTGAACGATTCGTTCAAAAGAACGAGTATTTTCAGTGAACGAGAGTGAAACATTAACTTCCTAAAGTGATTCGTTTTTCAGTTCATATAACTTCAACCAGTAGGTGTCGGTAATGCGCATTGGAGCTGGTGCCACCTCGCCTTAAAACAAAACGAAGAAGAAAATGACGTAACTTCCCGTTCACGAACGAGTCGTGAATTGCATTTCCCGTTCACTAACTGGACGGATCTGTGATGAACGAGTCAGTGATTTGCATTTCCAGTTCATCGCGGGAACGAATCCTGACTTTCCCGTTCGCGAACGAGTTAATGGGTGAACTGCCTTCCCGTGCAACAACGGATCAGTCAGTGAACGTGTTGCGTCTCCCTCCTAGCGTGAACTATGTAAACCAGAATGTAGATTTACGATCTGCCGCGGAAAGAAAGAACCACTCACTGAAACACCACTTCTTTTAGGCACGTTTTCTCCAAGCTAATGGCTAACTTTATTGCATGAAGGGATGCGTCGTTATGCAAAAACGGGGAGATTGCTTCTCTTTGGGCAATCTTTATTTTATAACACTTATAGTAGTTTTTTAATAACGTGTATGCATATATACGCCTAAATATTGTTATCCAATATATCTACTGCAATTTAGATTGCTGGTTTGAAATTTACTATTATTATTATTATTATTATTATTATTATTATTATTATTATTATTATTATTATTATTATTATCCATCCATTCATTTTCTGAACCGCTTAGTCCCCACGGGGGTCGCGGGTGTGCTGGAGCCTATCTCAGCCGTCATCGGGCAGTAGGCGGGGGACACCCTGCACCGGTTGCCAGCCAATCGCAGGGCACACAGAGACAAACAACCATTTGCACTCGCACTCACACCTAGGGACAATTTGGAGTCTTCAATTGGCCTACCAAGCATGTTTTTGGGATGTGGGAGGAAACCGGAGTGCCCGGAGAAAACCCACGCGGGCTCAGGGAGAACATGCAAACTCCACACGGGTTGGGCCGGAGGTGGAATCGAACCCGCACACTAGTGTCTTACCCAGGGAGGAGGAAGGTCATAAGATATTATCAACAGACTGGACCCAGTGGAGCGCACTTGAGAGGCGAACAAGACGGTATATATTATTCGCTCATGCTTAAATTCTACTTTTCTGTCCGTGATAAATTATTTTCATATAGCAAAAAATGCCGTTAGGTTTGAGTAAAATGTCTAACACCTCCAGAAGACATGCAGTAAAACTCATTATTATCCGACTAGCAGAGGATGGTTTCGATCCATCGACCTCTGGGTTATGGGCCCAGCACGCTTCCGCTGCGCCACTCTGCTGGTGTATAATAATGCCGCAGACAAAATACGTTCACTTAATAAATACCTTAGCGAAGTTATCCTTTAAGCTTTAACATGGACTTGATACCCTATTTTTAAACCATAACCTCATTAAACCCAATACCTTGTTTGAAAGCCTAATTTTCAATCTTAACCCTGACTTGAACTCTAATATGAAACTATATCCCTGAAAAACCCAAACCCAGGCTTGGAACCCAATTTTTACATTCTAATCCTTGCTTGAAACCCCTACGTTTAACTAAACCTGGACTTGAACTCTACTTTGAACTCATAACCTTGTCGGAAATTTGAACCCTTAATCCTACTGAAACTTTGATTTAAAACCGCTACGGTAACTCAGTTGATCGTTGCGCTTAAAGGAGTTGAAGGGATGCAAGTAAAAAAAGACTGTTGAATCATCATGTAAATTTAATCAGTCACAACCTTTTTCAAACAAAGTCGTCGTCCAGGAACTTATAACATAAACATCATTCATTCTATATTCAGATTGTAAATACAATAGAAAGTCAAACATTTACCAAAGAGGAATGTGATTTGATAATGCTATGACAAATGTGCACTAATATAGGAAACAAGAAAACTGATCATTGAAACAGAAGATGGACAAACGTACAACCATTGGATAAAGGTTTAATGTAAGTCTTGATATTCATTACCTTTGCATATGTTGTTATAAAACTTCTTTTCCAACCGTCATTTCCTATACCTTCGGTATTTCCATCACTGGCATTTCATTGCTATAGTTTCGACTGTGCTGTTTGACCTTTTTATTTTTCAAACCTTTCACATGGAAATGAATTATTAGTGCACGATAGACAAGTGTAAAACGTAATTCCCTCTTGTAAATGGCGGAACATTCCCAACCTGATTTAAAAGTTGGCTTCCCTTTTATAATAAGCAATTTTGGGTCCTCACCTTTGATGGCATCACATCCAACATCATTGACAGAGTTTGGGACCACCACTCTTACTTAACTTGAAAAATGTTTTTGTACAGTTTGGGAACAAGTTGGACATCATTAGCAGAATCTGGAGAATTTATTATGTGCAGGCATATGACCAGGAAACAATCTATCCGGGAACAAAAGCTGGAGTACAGTAATACAAGAAAAAAAAATCTCCAGAATGTCCAGCTCCTCGATGTACCATATATCTTCAGCATTTTACAGGTAACAACATCAAAGAGCATAAAGAAGATATGTATGTCATCTTGAAAGAATTCACATATGTGGTAAGTGCTGGAACAAAACATGTCCTCAATGAAGCTTCTGGAATGTGAAAGGTGAAGAGCCACCGGTTTCACAATCACACATGAGTAGATACAGTATGTGCAGATGGATTGTTAACCCTCCTGCTATATTCTATAAAAGATTAAACCTATGGACAATTCAAAAGGGAAAAAGCTTCATCTGCCTCTTAGACTTATGTTTATGTTTAGATTTATGATTTTTCAAGATTGGTTGTGTGAACCACCATTGTCAAACTCAAGGCCCTCCACTCAATTTTTTTTTTTTTTTTAATGGCCCATGAAAGTGAGCCAAATATTGTTAATAAGCGGCCATTGTTTTGAACTCTTTATTCATTGTAAATGGGGGGGGGGGGGGTACATTATACGATGGGTAGAGGATTTGGGTTCCCACTCAGACGATATAAGCTGAGGGGCAAGGAGTGTATAATTGTCTCATGCTCATCTGCCATTTTTGTGTTTTTACAGCATACAACTTCTCTCTATTCAAATAGTTACTTTTGTACTTGTCCATGTCCTGCTTTATTAAAAAAGTAGCCAATGTTGCAGTTGGAAAAGTTTTAAGCTGTTGAGGTTAAATGTCATCAAATGTGTTCCTGTTTACATTAAAAAAAAAAAAAAGTGTAATGAGTACACAGAGATCAACTTTGGAGTCACTGTGCTGTGGTTTAATTCCTGATTTGCCATCAATTAGAATTCATCAATATATTGTTCCAGGCAGAACAATAAAATGCTCTTCCACTAGATAGTAAGAGATATGTTAAACCTGTTGCCATTCAAACAACAGAAAAAGTCATGGCACAAAAAAGAAATGCTGGATTTTTTTCCTAGTTGGATAGCTGTGGCGCTTCAGAAGACTTTTACCAAAGGTTGGAGTCATTATTTTGAGTGGGGTGAAGAGTTAAACATGGTCACAATTTCTTAGTTGTTGTGCACTTAAGTTGAAGTCAGTGTGCAAAAGTGTGTGTGTGTTTTAATTATTTTGTTAAGGTCATGCAGCTGGTCATATAGACCCACGAACATTTTTTGGTGGACCAATGAAACAGGTCCAACA
Source organism: Syngnathus scovelli (assembly GCF_024217435.2). NCBI lineage: Eukaryota > Metazoa > Chordata > Actinopteri > Syngnathiformes > Syngnathidae > Syngnathus > Syngnathus scovelli. Next base: position 21,393,274 of record NC_090848.1, read on the forward strand.
GGAGGGTTAAACAGTCATTGCACAACTTTCAAAAAGGGAGTGGCCGCGATGAAACCAAAGACCAAGTCACAATTTATAGGGAAATGTTGTTTCAGGAAGCAGAGCCATCGTAATCTGAGTGAAAGGTGATATATCCCGAAGAGGATGCCGAGGGTGTTCTTACAAAACTGTTTGTGCCTCCTTTGCTGTCCCCTAAGCACGGCTGCCTGCGAAGGGACCAGTCGTCCGCTGCACGCGCCTTGGACCTACAAGCAGGTGGGGGAGTACGTCGGGTGAGCCTCGCAGGCGAGCCTACCTCCCGGTCCCCTTTCCCGGACCTCCCGTGACAGCTCGTCCCATGGGGCGAGCTTTTGTGTTCCGAAAGACGCCTGAGTGCGTGAGGCTCGCGTTCGAAGTCTGTGAGCGCAAAGTGAGGCAGGATGACGGCGTGGCGCTCGTACACGTCGGGGATGAGGGCAACGGTGCAGGACGCGCGCCGCGGGCTGTTTCTAGGGCTCGGCAGCGGCGTCTCGTCGATAAAGTTGATGACCTCGTCGCGGCTGAAGCAGCGCGGATTGTCGTCGCGGTAGCCGTAGACACCGCACGCCACGCGCGGCAGGTGCTTGAGAGAGTACGTGTCCTCAGAGCGCCGCCGCTTGCGATGAAGGTGCTGCTGCTGCTGATGATGATGGTGGCTCTCCTCGTGGTAGGAGACCAGGCTGTTCCTGCGCCTCTCGCGGCGCGGCAAGGTGGAGCTGTAGCGGCCACTCACTATCATGTCCTCGCTGGAGCCCCAGCGATGAAGGTAGGAGGGGTGTATCCGGTCGTTGGTCCACATGTCGGTTTCGTCGTGGGAGTATCTTCTTGTAGGGGGCACCTGGACGCAAAACAAGGAGAAAAAAAAGTGCTTTATGTGTGGCTACAGACTGCCTGCGGTCAAGACGCAATAGTCACGTATTTCTTTCACAAAGACCTTAGAGCAGGGGTGTCAACCTCATTTTTGTTGCGGCCCACATCCCAGTTATGGTTTCCTTCCGTTTTGACTCTGAACCCCAATAAATAAATGTACGATCGCCTCATCAGAGGCTCAAATACAAAAGTTTAAAAGGGGGGGGGGGTATTAACAACAACAGCAACAAAAACAAATAAAATTTGTCTGAAGGTACTTTTTGTTGTCACTCATAACACATTGCAGTGCATTAAAAGAATACCTAAAGGACACATAAGCAAAGTGCGCCTTGTATTGATTAGTGGTATTATTTTTTTTTACCACAAGTGCCAATTTTGGCCTTCTAGTATAAACTTGAGCTGGAAATCAAGGATATTGAATAAATGCATTTAAAACATATCCTTCATTTATGGACTGCACAACAGTAAGATAATTGGGTGACGTTCTTACAAGTGCCAGCAACATACGGTGAAGTTTTAATGTGCGTCCACGAGATAACAGAGTGTGCAAACCACCTGTTGGCATTCATTCAACACAATATCAGCTTTGTACACATAAGCCTATATTTGTTGCGACTTTTTTTGTCTGGTGCTGTGCTGGTGCATTTTTTTGTAAAATATTATGTGTCTTGGCTTAATAGGCATAAATGTTGGGACATACTAATAGAGATCTAATACATTATGACTCTACACATTCAGCCCATACTTAGCATTGATATTAAAACTGAAATATAAAAACATCTAATCTAATCTAATTACATTATATTTCTAATCTAATTACATTATACTTCTTTTCAACAGTAAATTAATGCTTCTCTGATACCAAGCAACGTTACCAAGAACTGTTCATAGAGCCTCTCGCAATGGATCTGATTAGTTTGTACACCTTTTCATCACATCGCGGTGGATCAGGATTTATAAACTGTATAGCAATTGTGTATCATCTAACATAATGTACTCACATTTGATTTTGCCCTGATAACTTATGCGAGAGAAGGAGGGAGTTTGTCAAGCTGACGTCATAGTCACAAGGTTCACGTCAGCCTTCACCCTTGTCGTGGCTTTTTCGTGAAATTCAGAGAAAAGGTGAGACAGCAGACGATACAGTAGCACTGTGAGGGATTCCACAGCAGAGGGCAGCACAAGCGTGATGTGAAATGCAGGACACGTGAGGGGGGGTACGCACAAAATAACACTTAAAAAAAAAAAAAAACCCACAGAGGCTTTATTATACAATCAAGGTTAAACTGAAGGCAAATAGCAGATTATCTGAATGTGCTACTTAAGCACGGTGGTGCTACTCGTGCATTTATCATCTTATGTTTAAATGGGAGCCTTGAGACACAAACAATGGGAGAAGTATGGCTGAAATGATGGCTACTGTATGCATCTCTGTTTCATTCAATGAAGATGTCCTCAAGTTCAATTTCTTTTGCTATCTAATAATCAAGTGACCCTAGTAAAAGTACATTGCTGGGACTGCAGACCGGAACTAAAGCCCCTGTCAAGTTAAATTGACAAAGATGGCACAGTTTTGAGATGCAATTGTAAAAATGGGAAAGAAAAAAAATAGATGCATAACTTTTCTCTCTAGTTACATCATCAACAGTCTTCCAGGCCAGGCTCAGCAAGTGAATTTCATCAGTTCAAGTTTGCCCAACATATCTCCTCAGAGCAACTCTAATGTATTGTATATCCAAGACCAGCATTACAAGTTTGTCTAAATAATTTATTATGGAATTAAAAAAAAAAGATGATCAGTAGTTGTTGAGTTGCCCTAGAAGGCTGTATTCCATCTGAAAAGAAGCATGGATTGTTTGTTTGTTTGTTTATAATAGACCACCACAATTGATTCGAAATAAAACAACCAAAATGTATTCAGCATTTAGCTTTCATGAAGGACAGACATATATAAATTTTCTGGGGCTTATAAGTAGTTGGACATCCGAATTACACATACTTTTCAATACTTGGATGTGAAGTCAGATGAAGTGGAATGCTCGTCTAGCTTGACAGATGCCACACATCTGACCGGCATAAAAACAATGAAAATAAATGATTAAAAAATACAACTTGCCGTTAGGCTAATTGTAGTTGTAATTGTGTGCCCAAAGAAAGCGTCATATAAATCTGATGCATTCATATCATTATTATTATTATTTCAATTGCGCTATAAGACAAGCAGTGATCGGGATAGAGAAAGTTAGTAAAGCTAAGCCCTAAGGGCTTCACCAACCAGTTTATTTTTGCATTTTCAGCCATGCAAACATACATAGATGAAGACTCGCTTTTGCTACTGTTATACATTTATGTGAAGGACTAAAGTTGACTTGTCCACGAGTCGGTTCGACCCTTTAATGTGGTGCTCTTTGAGCTGTTCTTGTATTGTTGACCAGTTAATTTTTGAAAAAGCTATTGTTTTGCATTAGAATGCATTGATCTATCAGTAGCTGCCAGCTCAGGATTAACCCTAACTCAAAAAAAATGGTATCTGCTTCCTTTTGAATGAGTGGGAGTACACTACATCCTGAATGGTAAATGTCATCATTTGATGAAATATTTCAAATGAAAGCTAAAGGTTTATGCTTAAGCTCATCTTGTTAATTTTGTTTCAAATCAGTTGTGGCAGTGCATAAAGGCATAAATCACTGTTCAAACACCTTTCAATCTGGGAGTGCCAATGGTCTTATTTACTAAACATTGGGCATCCGGGATAGATTTCGGAATCAGGTAAAAAGCACACGCACGCACGCACACAAATCACATGGTATATATCTGATAGCATCACAATGTCTGTTAAAGGCCCGCAATGCCATTTGGTCATGCACATTAGCAATGAAGTGTCATTCAAAATAGGTATTGTGATCAAGTAAAAAGAAATGAAGAAAATCAATAAAAGAATATACCTGCAAATACTGCATTTTATCTTCCTGCTGTTCCCTCATTGGATACCCTTGCGGGACCCCCCTTTCTAAGGTTGAGAACTCATACTTGGCATTACGGTCTACGGTCACAATTTCAGGCGCTGAGCTATAGTCATATGGTCTGTCATATATTAAGTCGACATGAATTCCTCCATCTTGGCTGTTTTCTACAAAGTGCAGAAAAGCACGAGCGTCAGGGTTAGATAGCAACGGATTCACAAGACAGACAGACAGACAGACGAATAGAAAATAGTGAAAAGTTCAATTGCTTTCTGATTTGGTTTGCCTTTTGTTTTAACTTTGTCCTGCGGGACTGACTTTAGCTCAGAACAACTTGCTCTTTCACTTTTTTGAATGCAGGAATCAACACAAACCAGAGAAAAATACCCCAATTAGAACATTGGAGTTAATTTAGGATGTGTTGAGCTTGGCTGTAAAATGCTGCATTTGAGGGAAAACTGTGCTAAAGGGATGGACGATAGCATTTTTTTTTTGCACAGGCAGGTGGGCATGCAAGTCAGCAGCTTAGTTAAAAAAAAAAAAAAAAAAAAAAAAAAAAAAGGGAAAAGCCTTATACATACAACTGTGATGAGTTATACATGGCAAGCCCTCTGGAAAAAGAAAGCAGAGAACTGGAGGTGTTAATTATCACACAAAATATTGGCTACCCCGTGTTGCTGTTGTTAGATGACCTCTAACCGGACAACATGCACTTCTGATGACTGACACCAGGGGGCTCAACATGTTTAAAAGGTGAAAGGCGTAATAAGGGCAAGGGGGAGGGAGAGTTGTGTGGGATGCAGATCCTCTTAAACCATAAGACAAAATATTAATATGCATATGTTGTTAGTCCACATGATCATGTCCAACAACTGTTTTCTTTTTTATGATTATAATATGGCCCTATACTCTCAGCCTGATTCTGCTATGTGTCAGTCGGAATATCAAATATAATTTGAATAATCTCCAAAACATGGGGCAACGCTGTACTTGAGGGTAATATGACCATAATGATGGTATCAAAGTGATTTTCTGCTTCCTAGTTTTCTGGTCTAAATAAATGGCAACCATTTTATTTTATCGTCCCGTTGTTATGAGCCAAAATAACTCGTTTTAAAAGCAACGGAGTGAATAAAGCTGCGAGGTAAATTTGGCCTTTGAGTACCAATCAGTCACTTTTTTTCACATGGTGCTCATGTACATGGAGAAGCAAATTTAAGTAGGACATAGTAGTGACCACAGATGCTTGATAAATAGACCCTTAATATTGGAGGTCACGTGATAACATTTGACTTCATGGGAATAAATCCCCAAAATATATTTTGGTATTCCAATTCTCGTTAAATATTAAGGATGTATAAGCAGCAAAACAGTACCATTAGCTTGATTGGCTTTTCATAAACTGATGTTCCTCTTGGCCTCGTCAAGTCAGATAGAGTTTATCTTTAGAGGTCTTTGAATTTATCGGAACAACCGTCACTACGGTCTTGCTTTTGGTTCTATGTACAGAAAGTGCGATGGCTGTGTGTTAATACAAGCTAAACATCCAACATGAGCTTGCTTCTCACTTCCTTTTCTACAATACTACTCATCAAACTCCGCTGTATGCAAAAAACTACAATAGCTAACAGCATGAGAGCTCACAGTTAAATGTACGTTTTAATCCAAATTGAATTTAAATGACTACATGTAAATTATTACATCTGTTTTTTATCAATCTCCATCCACAAAGGTGGTGCTCTAACCCCTATCCTCACCAACCCGTAAGGACACCAAGGAAAGGGGAGGAAAAAGAATGGACCAAGCAATAAAACATAAGCAAAATAGAAACAAAACATTGGCTGACAAAAATAGTGAAAAGGTTTTGCATAATCTTCTCCATGGCCATGTAAAAAAAGAAGAACAAAAAGATCTACAAGTGACACATTGGGCGTGGTCCAAGGTTCAGGGGGCCTTTAGAAACAGAAATCATCCACCACATTGATGTCTTTAGGTCAAGAGAAGGGAGTGACAAAGGATGCTGGGAAGTTAGGTTGGGGGGAAAAAGAGAGGACACGTGAATGTGGGGGGAACTTACCCTCGTCCACCTCGTCATTGGACATGATGGCCACGCACTTGTCCCACACCATGCGGATGTCGGCCCGATACCGGTCACAAGCCCAAAGGAACATGGGCAGCAAGATGGACTGCACAATGGAGCACCAAAGCACACACACAACCATCCAGTTGTAAGAGCGGTCGAACTTCAGACTGGCAAAGCTCACTACCTGTGGAGACCATAAAACAAAAAACACACAAGTTTACCATATGACTGTTGGAGGGCATTAAAAATAGATTTTCTATATTCAGTATATTAGTATATAATCATTAACACTAAAAAGCCACTTATCACAATCCAAAAAGAAATTAAAAGAAAAAAAAAATTAGTTCAGGTTCAAAGTCAGTCAGACCACATGATGTTATTTGTTTGTTTGTTTTCATTAAAAATAAACAAAGTTTCATTTCCATTTTTGACCTAACACAGCATTGTATCACTTAAAAAAATCATGGACTGCGAGGTGACAGTGTTTTTTTGTTTAAATTGGCTAACACACTGCCTCGCAATTCAGAAATTTCAAATCCAGGATCCAGCCTTCCTTTGTTGAGTTTTTATGTTACCCCCATGCTAGCATATGTTTTCTCAGGGTCTGCCAACTTCCAACCACATTCAAGAAACTAGTAAGTACTCGAATAGGCGTGAACGAGAGCACAAATGGTGTTTTTTGTCTTGCTGGAGCCCAGCTGGGATAGGGGCCAGCTCACCCACGACCACAATGAGGAGAAGTGAAATAGGAAGTGGATAGACGCATAAACATGAACTGCCTCGTGGAATTTGAAATCATGTTTCATAAAATCAATGTGCACATAAATCACAAACAATTACTAGCATCCCCAAGTTTATTATTATGAGTGCTTATGACCAGGGTGCTTTGAGAGTTTGGACTGTGAAGCAGACTTTATATCTATTTATATATTACTTTTCTTTGATTATTTATGATGCTTTTCAGCAGGATCAGATGTGTATTGGTATAATTTATTTGACTCAGGGTGAAGCCAACATTTTATTTCAAAATTTAGTGTTTGAGCACACTGGCAAAAAATATATATACTTGTCTGAGGGTGTGCTATTAAAAAAATGCTGTTTTCTTTTGAATCTTTATGGCTCTACCAAACATGAAATCCAATTTTGCTCCCACCACAAATCTATTGCCGAGTGCGTGAATCATCACACAAATGTAAATGAGCATCTGAGAACATTTATTCATGTGTTTGTTCTTCCTATGCATTTAAATGGCTCATTACATTTGGTGACGAGAGATTTTGTTCTTTGTGTCACTAAATATAATCTTCCATCACTATGACCCCCCTCTATTTAGTACACACTGTATAAACAGACTGTGCAGTACTGCATTACCTTTCTCAAACCAAGCAAGAGGACTGCACACACAGCACATGAACAAAACAGCAAAAAGTGATTCAATTCAACTTGCAAAAATGAACTTGCCGGTGTTCTGACATATCATATTTTTTACAAAATTCAAATATCAATAAAAACTTTTGAATATTGATTTTTTAAATCATTATGATTGATTCATTATTGCAGCTGTATACAAACTAATAGCAATACAGATTATATTTTCAAGCAGCTTCTTGCATATTTTAATGCATCTTTTACCAATGTTTGATCATCATTAAACGGTAGAATATTCTGGAGTCGCAGAACATTTGCTGAATACAGGCTTACAGGTCTGGCTTTTAGTATTACATGTAAGCAGTCTTAAGCTAGCTCCATGCTCTCGGAAACACGATGATTTGGGTTCTAAAAAATGAATGAGGGCCCGAGGCTGGAATTTACAAGCCAAATGGGTACAGGTTGAAAGAAGAGCTTGCGCCTTCATTCGTTGACAAGGAGCTTCAAGGACTCTTGTTGAAGTTGTGGAGAGTGACTTGATACTACAGCCATCCCTGCCTTCCCAACCAACCTTTTCTCCCTTTAACGGGCCCACACACTCACACACGATATGACTTCATGGAAAAATACACATCATCCATAAGCACTGAGTCTGGCCTACTTTCAGATGAGCATTTAGGTTTATGTAAATAATAAAGCAGCGTGGCATGGCGACACAGCACCATCGGTTCGTCCTGTTTAATGTCTTTCCAAGCAAACTGCAAACAATGAGCAATGACGAGATGGTGAAATGGAAAAGGGCAATTTCAACATCATATCATTTGATCATCATTCTGCAGTCAGTTTGATTGGTTAGACAGAAAAAGGATATTTGCTGTAATAAATTGAAGAACAATGAAGAACAAATGTGATTGGTGTGTGGGTTTTTAAAAATTACAAACATGTTGAGTGCATTTTTCCTCATAAAAAAATGAAAAGGAATTTATGATTTGTAGGAGCTGGAATGGATTAAATTGATTCCATGTCATTTCAATGGGGAATGATGATTCTGGATACCCACTAGGTGCTTTCAATCCTAACATGGTCGCAAAACTAATTAAAAGTTGCATCACAAAGCACCTATGTACATCACACAATGTTTTGCTGAAGATCAAAAATAAGTTTTATAAGCAAATGCGGTGAGCTCACCAGTATTGGGAAGCCGGTGAGAAAGTCATAGATGAAGACAATACCGCTGATCAGGTAAGTGATCTGCAGCGAAGTCTTAAGAGGTTCTGACCCGTCAATGGAGGATCTGCGCTTGCCCTGGGCGTCCTCCACCACAATGGTGGGGACGTTAAACTTGTTCTTGTCCGCTTTGTGGCCTGCCTGAATGGAGAAGGTCTGGAAGAGAGCAATGCCGATGCAGATCACACCCATAGTCACGCTACCTCCAATCAAGAGCAGGAAGCAAACCCCAAACCCCAGGCCAATCTCTGTCACAATAAATCGACAGTCAGATGTATAGAAGCGGTCGATGGTGTCGTGCCAGCCCACTGCTGGAAGAGTGGACAGGATGAAAGAGACCATCCAGATCCCCATCACTGTGTGCACCGCCTGCTTCTTGGTGTTGCTTAGCCTGGAAACACAAACACACGATTTGGAATAGGACAAAGTCTAAGTTAGGTCAAATTCATTTACTGTATATAGAACTTAATCAAAGAAAAGTCACAAAGGGCTTCACATGCCCACAACTGACAAACATTAACATCATCCTCTGATTTTAACTGCCAGGAGGGCAAGAAAAATGTTTGTACTTTTATGTAATATACGCGCTCTGGGTGGACTGACATTTAAATGCTTACAGACTTGGTCAAATTAAATGCATTTTTAACGGTGACAACATTTTATTTTATTTTGTTATATATATATATATATATATATATATATATATATATATATATATATATATATATATATATATATATATATATATATATATATATATATATATATATATATATATATAGTGTGCCACAATCAAATCAAATCTTTTATTATCATGTTACCATGTCCTAATCCATTTGAAAGGTTGTTTTGTTTTTTATACATGATTGCAAAATGAAGGGCCTCTGCTGCTTTGTACAAAGACAAGGAGGTCTTCTTGTCCCTTTGAGCAATAACACTAGCCTTTCCTCAATATGCCTCCAGTTCATGTAGCAGTGAGATTGCATCACTAAGCAGCTTGAATCTATTGCGTGAATGAGCTTCGCAAAGGGCAGTGGATGCTGTGAGAGAGCAGCAGCCCAACTACAAGGTTGAAATTCATTATTCAGGCCTTCAGTGTGTGTTAATGTCAGAAACAAGGCAGCCATGCTAGCTCAGCAGGGCAAAATGGAACCATTGGAATGAAAAACGAACAGCATTTATGTACATGGCGTTTTTGCTGTTGTCATAAAGTAACTGAAAATTGAAATGAACTGGTGAGTACAATGACAATTAGAAAGGAAATGAAAGGTGGAATGTAACAAAAGCATAAAACTTACAATTTACCAGCTGGCCACGAGATTAACTACATTTCCAAACTCAAATGTAAGAATTGTATCCAACATTATGTTGACTTAAATGTCCAGGTTTGAACAGTAAGCAATTCATAATTTAATAATTAAACAATGTTTATTTTTGTAGTTCACAGTGATATGGAACAGCCCCATTCCATCAAGTGAGCTGTTCCTCCTTTGACTGAACAAGGTAACCAACATTTTTGATGGCACAGTTGTCCAATTCACACCATTGCAAAGTACACTCACAGAAATGAACACATTGTAAAAGTTCAAATTAATGTTTTTGAAATTTGACACACAAAAAGGACTCAAGTTAACGGCGCCTTATGCATATTATGTCTTGGAAGCACACACATTCTTTGTTTCTCAGCATTGGAGTAACGATGAGATGTCTTGATCATCACCACGTATCACTGCACTAATTTCTAAACATCTCACTCACCACGTGACAAATTTGTCATTCTGCAAAACGCTTATTTTCAGTTTATGGATGCTGTGTTTGTCGGCTTGGGTAATGTGTGCTCTTGTTGACCACAAAATGAGAATGTAAATCGTCATCATTTAGCAGATGGTCTGCAGAAAACCAAAGACCTTTGAGGAGTGCCTCAAGGCGAGCTGCAGCAATGCCATAATAATTATATAAGAGCAAAAAGTATTTTACTGTGACGCAACTATCATTGCTAAAACACATAATAGGTATCTTTTGATAACCCATCTAAAGAAAATATGTTGTGTAACAAATAGTTATACATTTAGCCTAATGTAAACAAATTAGATTCCTACTGCCTAAAAATGGCCATCATGCATCCGAGATAAAAATAGTGTCAAAATCTTATTGCAAAGCAAGCAGCTATGTGTGAATAGCAGATGTCTCGAGAGTCTTGCAAGGCCAAACTGTGTTACTGCTAGATCATGTTGTCTGCTAACAGGAATTTTCCATATTCAGTGTCACTTTGTTAATATAATTTCTTGTTTGGAGCCAAATGTAGCTGAAAGCCAGAGCTGGCAGATGCTCCTTGTGAAATATTCTTTCGTGGTGTGAGCTCAAACAGAAGCATTGGCTGGAGACAAGTGTCACCTGATACACACTGTGTACCCATGTGAGATTACTCGTTAAGGACTATATTCCAACATTCAACTTTTTTTTTCGCATGCCTGAGGTTGCACACTTCCAGTCTACGAGAACTTTCCTGTCCATATTTTTGACCCACCCATGATGCACAACCTGATAATGAGTGCACAAGTATCAAAGATGTATGATTCATTAAATTCCGAGGCTGGCTGTAAAACTTGATTCACACAAGTGGCTTTTTTAATTTATTTTGTGGAAAAAATGGGCAGTTGATAGGAAACTAGCTTTTGTTTTTTTTAAATGTGAAAAGTAGTTCCCGCGGTGTGCGGAATTTGGGACGTATCTTGATTTTTTTGTTTTATTTGTTTAAAGTAGAATATCAAAAAAGCTAGGGTCTCACCTGTAGTTGACAGGCCAGCGTACCATCCACATGCGGTGATAAGAAAGCGATGTGACGGAGAAGCAGGTGACCAGCGTGAGGGTGTAGAAGGTGGACACAAACACCTTACACAAGCCCTCGTTCCATTCATAGTTGGAGTGCTGACGGCGCAGCGTTATGACACAGTACATTGTGATAGGGATGGCCATGTTGAGGATGTGCGTCCCAGCCAGCGTGCAGATGAGGAACTCGAGTGGCTTCCACTTCTTTTGCTTTGCGCTGACGCTGAGGATGCTCCACGTGTTGGCTAGGATGGACACGCCCGAGCAGACCAGCCAAGCCAACGTGTTGGCGTTGATGATGTCATCCGCCATGTTGGAGAGGGGCGGGGCACAGCCTCGGGGGCCGCAATGAACTATTGGCAAAACCGGGCGCACGCAAGGAGGAGGAGGAGGTGGTGACGGGCAGGAGGGGGCGCAGGGCGTCGGACGAGGCAGGCATCCTACATGGGAAGGCCACAGCGGGGCGAGGACACGGCAGTGGGACCACGAGTGGAAGAGGGTGGCAGATCCAGAGGGTGGCAGATCCGGGGGGTTGCCTGGTAATCAGAAACAGAGGTGGTGGTGTGCTGATGTAATCAAATGCCATTAGTAAATCCAATTGAAAATAATCCTTCATCAGACATAATCCTTCCTCCACATCAACTAATTATGTGAATCATCACGCTTGATTACAGTTCATACAGAAAGTCATTCACTAGTCGCACTTCAGACAGAACAGTGATTTGAAAAGAGATGCAAGCAACTAAGATGCCACTGCAGCAGAGGACATAAAAAGTCCACACACTCTGTTTAAATGCCAGGGTTTTGTGAAAACCTTTCACACTATTAAGGTGACCTATAACCTGTAAAAAATATCTTTCAGAGATATAGTAATAAACTGAGAGTGACGTGGACCAGTGGTAGAGTGGTCATCTCCCAACCAAGAGGTTGGCGGTTTGATCCCCAGCCACTGTGACCATGTGACCAACGTGTCCTCGAGCATGACACTGAACCTGCTGTTTCTCCTGATGGTGTGTCATCAGTAGATGAATAAGTAAACAGAGAGAAGCGCTTTGTGTGCCAAACATAGAAAAGCAAGTGACAGCCAGTGACCATCATGTGGATGAAGTATACACAACCTCATAACTGGGATGAGACTGGCTTATGTTAAACAGGCATCAATACACTCGTAAAATTTTGGGTTAAAAATTGGACCAACCTAAGAAGTTGGATCCAATTGAGGGTTTGCTTTATGCTAATGTTTGTGCTGACACAGATTAAACAGTTTGTTCCCTCCTTTGTTACATTTTGTTGAAGACACGTGAATGGCATAGAGGTACATCAACAAATACAGTGATTGTAGGAATAACAGCATAGTTAGTGAAAGTGCGTCTTTGTTCTAGCAGGCAAAAAATACCTGGGGTACAAAAAACAAATCTTTCCTTGTGCAAACTGGCCACATTTTCATTTTAACTCCTTTTTTTTTTTTGCACATCTTAATAACAGATATGAAAGCATTAATGAAAATAACTGTGAGCTATGGATGTGGGTGGAGCATAGTCAAACATAATAAAATGTCACAACAAGCTACAAAAAATATGCACGTACTGTAAATATCACTGCTGGTAAAAGTCTACTTTTACAACCCTATTTACTCCCCAACACCAGACGATATAGAATGCTGTCCCTCCCACTGTGGGGTGAAAAATGCTTGCCACACAGCCAGGGCATGTTGTCACATTCATTCTCCGTCTTTTGCCTTGTCCAAACACTCATGTGCTGCGGGCTACGGGGCAGTACCCCTGAGAGGGGACACTGAAATGACCTCATCAGCAGCATCATCAGTGCCACAAACAGTGTTTGCAGAAGAGAATCATTGATGGTGTACAGTAGTTGTTCATTTGCCAGACTTCCGTGCAAGCAGGTAGCATGGGTTTAGTGACTGCGAGTGTAACAATGGTTGTCTGCCTCAACTGGCGACCGGTCCAAGGTGTCTACCTTCTACCCAATGTCAGCTGGGTAAGGCCTCAGCTTCCTTTGACCTTGTATGGGAAAGGTAATGAACAAAATAGAAGGCTGGATGGATGGATGTTCACAAAAGTGAGAAAATAAATGGTCATGTACAAAAACCAATTAAGCGCAATTGTACAAATAATCAATTACAATTTGCTCCTTCACATTGCAGTGACAGTTCACAAAAAAGAGACCCTCTTTTATTTGGCCAATAATAAATACAATCACAGCTCAACCTACTGTGGCTCCAAATTGGAAGTCTTTAAGAGAAGTTTGCAAAGCCTACAAGTTGAAGTGATGTCGTAGTTACTTCAAACTGCCTTTTAGCAAATGAAACAAATGTGCAGCCTGATAACAAAAGCCCTACTCAATTAACTCTTCTCATAAAAACCTTTCTTTCTTTTCAAGAATTTTAAGTAGAACACTACTGGGACTCAAAGTACACACAAAACCGAAAGTTCTAACAAACGATGATCAAAAAAAAGACTATCAATATTCCCTATGGAGACGATCAAAGCAAACACACACATCAATGTTACAAAACTATCACAAAGCATTCAAAACATCAAACCAGGCAGGGGATATAAAAAACAAAAATCCCAGCTTTGATCCAGGGCTCCCCAGCTGGTTGTGAGGCTCTGAGCTGCTCTCCCACAGCTTGAACCAGGTGCAGAATTTCTGTTGTATGAGCAGCACACGAGCAGTTACAGCAAAAGTATCGAAAAATTCTCCAGGTTAAAGAAGCTACAATTTTTTGTCAGCATCATTGGGGATCACTACTACGACTGTGACATGGCTGACACTTACAATCACCATATCACCATACAGCCCAGAAGCACTAACAACATCAGCCTTTACCATTCCACAAGATGAACTGTTTGACTTGATGGCATCTCGACTTCAAGTCCTCAGTAAGTGCATGCAATGACTTGCTAACAGCAGTGGAGCTAGAAGAAGAACTTTAAAGTCTTGACTGATAGCCTCTTTTTCAAACATTTTCTCTCTCCAACTTCAAGAAGCTGAATGATAACAGAGCCACATGGAGTGACTTAGAACAGACCGTCTTTGCAAAGAATCACTTCAGAGAAAAGTCACTTTAAATAATTTATGTTTAGACCTGATGAAATACGCTGAGGCAACCCACTTGTCAACATGACATATGGGGCGCTTTGTTTGAGATGTGGTAGCAGAACAAGTGCATTTCTTCAATTAGCTCTGATGGCTACAGTTTGCTAAGAAATGACAATTATGCCTGAAAAAAATAGAGACGAAAAGAACATGAAATAGAGACCGCAGATCTGAAATCCCTGCTTTTGTATAAAGCTGGTGTCGGGCTAAAACCTCAAAGTCACATTTTGGTGAATTTGGTATTTTTTCAAAATTCCATTTTATTGGTCAGTCCAGACATGTGGGTGTTACTTTTAGAAATTATTGACCAATCTAAAGTGTTAAAAATGGCTCACTCTTTGTAATGATGCAATTTGATCGGATGAACAAAACGGAGATGATTTGGCGATACGAGAATTCTTCAGACGCCAACGAATAGAGAAGTAACGACATATTCTTCTTTTTGTCATTTCAGTTCGTCTGGTTGGTTTTGACACCGTTTCGATGTGTTTTATTGATTTACTAGACATGGAATAACATTGCAGTGTTGCCAGCTGTCAGAAGCTAAATATCCAGTGGTCATCTTGTGCCCGTATCGAGAATAATTAGCAACGATTTAAGAGTATATTACAATGATACTTCAGTGCCTAAGAAGTAGGGCGGGATAACAAGTTTTCATGTGGTGCATAGTGTCAGCCACACACACAGACACAGAGGAGCTCTCCTTCACAGGAGAAGGGATTAGGTCGGCCCTCGGAGGTCACCACACAATCAGTCTGCTGCTCATTAGCTTATTATCAGAGTCCAGCAGCGATTTCTTCATGCATAACCAATCATGTGCAGGACCTGCTCGTTAGCCAACTGTCTCCGCAAAAACATTAACAAGGGCAAGGGGCAAGATTTGTGCAAATGTTGCTCCCTACAGTTTGCACAAAATGGTACTTCAAGATTTCCTGACTTAACCTTCCACAAAATTCCATTCAAGGTGGCCCTGATCAGGCTCACGTGTAATTAAATCAAGTCAAGTCAAGTCAAGTCAAGTTTATTTGTATAGCCCTAAATCAAAAACAGTCTCAAAGGGCTTCACATAGCCAAAATTGACAATTATTCTCAAAGCATCCCCTGATCTTAAGCTCCCAAATGGGCAAGGTAAAACTAAAAAAAAAACCTGCCAGGGGAAAATGAGAAACCTTGAGAAGGGACCACAGATGGAAGGATCCCCCTTTCAGGATCACCAGGTTGTAATGGATGCAGAGAGGGCACAAGTAATACATAATATGAAAATCAATGAAAAAATGGATGTCGGAGGTGCCCTCGATTGTCCTGGCAGTGTCTTCAAGGAGGTTGAGCTGCAGTTTCTTCATCTTGAATTGGTCCCCGAGAATCCAGCTAGCCGCTATCAGCTTTTGAGCCACCTAACCCCCTCCCCAGCCAGGGAGGGGGTGGGCAGAGACAACAAAACAAACTCCGGCCAAATCGGCCACTACAATTTAGTTAAAGGCCATCTCATAGAAATGTGTCTTTAAACGTGTCTTAAATGTTTCTACTGAGGTAGTAGTTCTAATATCCATTGGTAGGGCATTCCAAAGCTCTGGAGACCGAATAGACAATGCTCTAGACCCTGCAGACATTTTCTTGGCCCTCGGTGTAACTAAAAGACTAGCGTTTTGCGAACGAAGGTTACGAGACGGAACATAAGGAACGACTAGGTCGACGAGATATGAAGGCGCTAAGCCATGCAGTGATTTATAGGTTAGTAGAAGAACCTTGAAGTCACATCTTAAATGGACCGGGAGCCAATGTAAATTGGCTAATATTGGGGTAATGTAATCAAATTTTGTTGACCGTGAGAGCAGCCTCGCAGCGGCATTTTGTACTAACTGTAGACTTTTGATACTGGACTTAGGAAGACCAGAGAATAATACATTACAGTAGTCCAGGCACGACGTGACGAACGCATGTATAATAGTTTCCGCATCCCCGGTCGAGAGGATAGGACGAATCTTAGCAATATTACGAAGGTGAAAAAACGCAATCCTGGTTATATTCTTAATGTGTTTTTGAAAGGAGAGCGTTTGGTCAAATATTACCCCGAGATTAGTTACCGTATCACTCTGAGTGATAGTACGGTTATCTATAGTTATAGTGGTTTCCTTAAATAAGTGTTGATAACGAGTAGGACCAATTATCAACATCTCAGTTTTATCTGGGTTAAGACGAAGGAAGTTGAGAGACATCCATTGCTTGATCTCCGCACGCCTCGAGATTACAACAGTACCGCGGAATTAAGCACCATTAGGATTTTTATTAACTGCATCACCCCTTTGAGGCTGAAACAAAGTAACACAGTTTCAACCAGCACCAAGGTTTGCTTTTTTGTCATGTACACAAGTGACCTACTTAGTACATAATGTAGTTCGGAAAATCACAACATTAATTATTATTATCCTTCTTTAGCAGCTGGAGACGCTTGCTTCAGTCCCATGGGCAACGGACTGTCATTTATAGTGTGTATTTCTCCATGATGTCATCTTGTCATTTGGAGTAAAGGCCATCATGTCTTTCCACTCTTGAGGAAAGGCAAAACACATTTGGTTTGCTGTATTCCTTTTCCTTGGTCCATATAATAGCCTAATTCGGCAAGCGAGTAAATGTACTTCCTAAACACCAACAAACGTTAGTCAGCGTGTGACAATCTCGTGTTGTGAATAAGTAATGTTGCATCAACTTTGAGCAAGCCCTAAACACAAGCGGACAGAAATGCTGGCATTGATGCTAACGCTAATGCAACATGAGTGGCGCCCTGGCTGCTCTACTAATATGTTGGACAACTACGGCAGGTATTCACCATGGCAATGACAGAGATGCCGTTCTCATTATTCAACACTTCACCTAGGTGTTAGTTCAAAAGTAAAAATATGACATATACCTTGTATCAGAGGTGGACACGTTTTTGAATATGAAATTGAGGCACTCATACCTGAAAGCTTAAACATGACCTAATCTTTTGTCCCACTTTGCTCACTATACAAAATTTAGGTCCTACGAGCAAAAATCTTCAACTAATTCATCAGATAGGACGCAGTAGATGTTCCCATACTACCAACATTTTATTCAAATTACTGATGAACGTATCATTAAATGAAACATGCGTCCTGATTAAATGATCGAGAGGAAATATCAGCGATATTGTACACAAAGGTATGCTTCCCTTTGAATCTAAATGCCTGTGCTTGTTTCTACTCTCTGCAATGAACATAAAGTCCTCCAGAGTGTTATAGCGAGATCATTTTGTCTTTTATTGACTTGGGCTATGAGACTAGTTTAAAGGCAATCAGTGTGAAGAATCTGCTTATGTGCAGCTTCCATCCTTTATTTGTTTGAATAGCTCCTATTTTCCAAGTTCTTTTATGGCTTTTTATGTGAAGACAAGACAAAGGTGCAAGATGACATTCTCCTAATAGTGGTGTATTGTAAACGCATGCCAGAATACAATATGGTGGTCGCTATCCCTCTGGGAGAGTTGTAAACACTTTGTTACGGTCACCAGCTTCTTAGAGGAAGTCGCTGAATTTTCCATCACGTAACCCGAGGCTCTCTTCCTGTTTATGTAAAGCTACCTCAAGCTAAGAGTGAGGCAGGATCACTTTTAGCCATATGGCAGGAGCCCCCCAACACGAACTGGCCATTCTCACCATTAGAATCTCTCCAAGTCTGTTATTTAGAAAAACATGTACTGTGCCTTATTATCATCATTGCCACCATCACAGGCTAGGAAACAAGAATAGCACGCAGTTGAGCACAGATCTCCAACTGGGCTGGAAAATCTGAACCTGATTCAGCATCAGACTGTACATATTCATAGATGTACACCTGCAGATGTCAGAAATATTAACTGAGGAAATAAGGAACGTGTTGAGAAATTTCAAACTCAAACATAATGGGTGTCCATCATTGAAATTGTTTGCTGACAACCAAAGCCTCATGTCACAAAAGATTTTTCAAAGCAATGTGGGTCAGATGATAAAGCAGCACATCTGCTGAGACATTTACGGTTTGCTTCTTTCAGTGCATGGGAAGAGGTGAGAGATGTAGCAAGACAACTCATACTACCGTAACAACATCCATCACTTGCAATGCCCTAATCGTCTGACAGTTCCTGGTTGCTGTGCTGGAGCAATCTCCTGACTCAACTGACCCGTGATATTTCCCCCCCCCGTTTTCTAAGCTCAAGGGACTCATCGAGGGGAATCATTTTGAAGAAGTGGTCTAGATGACCGCGAGGACGGACCTGCAGAGTGTTCCAGAAGAACCCTTCAAAACTATATGCAAGACAATCCTAGGAAGGCGTAGTAGACTCCCTGCGGATGTCCAAGAAAAACACTCGTTTGGATTGATGTCAAGCTGAAGAATGACTTTGACACTTTTTTGTGTGTGATGGCGTCTCAAACAACAAAATTACAAAGACTGAAAAGGGGCTTGATGGGGGGGAAAATAATCATTATATAGAGCATTGAGCATGACCAAAACACTGCAAAGAACGAGTGTAGCATTTTTACTCCATGAACTGTGTCATCTTTTCTCACATTCGTGACACAGACTTTCTAGCAAATTCCATGACACGTGTTCCCTTTGTACCATGCATGAACATACTCTGTTCAAGTGTACGGTGCCTAAAGTTGACAGACTTGCAGCGCGTTGCTGTTTCTCGCACAATCGGCATGACAAGCTGCGATTCGCTCGTTTTATCTTGTACTCGCAAGCTGTGCAGATCCCAACCCGAAAGCCAAGTAGGGATCTGTTAGTCGTTGTAATGGTTCATAAATCTGAATTTCACAGACAACCTAGTCTTGACGCTCTGCCACGCATCCCTGTTGAACTCAAGTACTGGACAAATACTGTATATTCGTTGGTGGTACTAAATGGTTGGATTCCAGTGAATGAGTTAAGATATATTTACACTTTTAACAAACGGCAATGAAAACAAACTCTTTCATGCAAGAAAACTCCATGTGAATTGATGTCTACATGTTCTGTGTTCAAGTGAAGGAAAGCACAGCATGAACACAAAAGACGCAAAATGTCACACGTGCCCCGTGAAACACCGAGCTTGGTGGCGGAGGCGCCTGCGTCACATGATCTCTAGCCTGCGCGGCCACATGGCATCCGCTCTATCTGGAGTGCATTAATGGCCTCTGCACTGACATGAATGTCCCATGCTATAGTTGCCGACGCGTCGACACTTTTGCTTTACATTTTCATCGTGATAAAATAACAGTCAACAAGAACATCCAATGCAGAGCAGTAGACGTTTTGGATCTTAAAACCCTCCTGCAAATGAGGAGGAGGCAATAATGTGTTCATTCGTGCAGACTGCAGACAGGCTGATGAGCTGCTTGCCAGGTTTGGTGCAAGAGCAAGAGCCACTGCTTAGTTGCAAATAACCATCCCCATAATGGATTTTTCCGCCCATGACTTGGCAGCTAGGCTGGGCGAAGATCCGCTGCCATATTGCGTGTCAAAGCCAAAAGGTGCACTGTAGAAACTGGGGTTTGCTAACAAAACTACCTAAATACGGTTGTGACAACCGACACATACATGAATGCTCCACAAGCGCTCAAATACAATTGGGCAAGATTTATTTCCAGTCTGAATTTGGGGAAACATCTGTTCTGGAGTGAGTCTCAGAGGCTCCAAAAGTCTACAGTAGCACCATAAGTTTGTAAACCATCCCCTGAAGGGTTGGAAAAGTTGATTCACATTAGCACCACTGAGTTACCATTCATTATCTAATTCTTCCACCCAAATCATTCCACCCGCTCCGGAACTGAGTGATTTCATGCGCAGTGTGACGGTAAAGTAAAAGGGATGTCAAGTGTGTTGACAGGAGGGGTGGGGGGTGCATTGAATTTGACCATAATCATACGAATCATTAGGCCAGTGTCAAATGTATATATTTTTCAAATGTTCATTTTGTTCAGTAAATAAAGAATACGCACGGTGACACTGGTCAGGGCTCTCCAGAAAAAAACAAATACAAAAAACACACTAAATTAGTACTTTGACGAAGCATCATTGTATATCAACTATTTTTGTCATGGCTAACAATGCTGTAGTAAAACAGCAGAGTCACGTTTAAAATTCCCTCTCAGGTTAGCCAGACTACATATAGTTATTCTTTATGGTTGTCACGAACGTGTCCCTATTCAGACACAAAACTTATGGCGGTGTGCTTGCATGCTGAGTGTTGAAAAGAAACCTCTCACACTTCAAATAGAAACATTTTAAACCTTGATTGTAACAACATAAGAAATTAATACATTTGTATGTGGGAGCACATTGCCTTCCAAGAGAACAGCCCTGTGACGAAAGGTCACTTATCTGGCTTATTTGTTTCAGATGGAGTGTTTTCCCACAACTATCAAACGTGCGATTGTCGTCTTGGACCCAGCACGGTACACTAACGGATGGTATGCTGTCAGTGTGTTATTTCACCTCTCAAATGGGTCATTTTTCATCTCGCATCCGACAAAAATCGATTTTAATTCAATCAGCCAAATAGGTCAGATTAGCTTTGTATGCAGGAATGCTGCGTTCACGTGTCTTCGCATTTCATGCAGGACACCACCTGTTTGGACTCGAACCTATTTGCAACTGTTACAACAATTGTTGTGGTAATTAATAATCACCATGGTCACCTAGGAAAAAAAGCATTTTATCATTAAACTGTCATATAGTGTGGAGCTGATTATCACCTTTGACAACACGCTCAATGCTTCCGTGCAACCGCTCACTCTCCACAAGAGCTGTTCATTTCCTCACAAGAAGTGGCTTCCTGCCCGGCGTCTGTCCAACAGTCCAAAGTGGGCAAAAGGGGTCGAGCCCCTGTAAAAATGATGGGGGAGCCCTGGAGACGACACAAATTACCTCCGCCGGACTCCTCTTTGTCTTCCTAAACGACGGAGAAGACCGTCTGGTAGAAGATTATCGACGAGTATCGATCACCCGATCAGCGTCGTCTTCCACACAAGGCCGATGGTGAGGCACGGAAGGTGCCCGAGTTATGCGAAAAGCGAGTAAAAAATGCTTCATCCTCGTCTGTTCGCTCGCTCCTCACTTCAGTCACTCAACGGCGCTGAGACTGCTGGCTGGCTGCGCGCTCCCGTACCCCACAGAGGCGCGTGCGCGAGGCAAAACGCTCCGTGGCGGTGGCGGTGGGAGTGAACCGGCAGGCTGCAATGGGATTGGGGAAAAATCATTCATGGAAGGGGAAGCCATCTACCTATACACACATGCATACAGCACATATAAAACAAATGCACTATACTATCTAATCAACAAAGAAGCTCAGCATCATGTAATACAATTTGCAGAGCTGTGGAACTGGACAGCATCATGAGATCTTTTCTGACATTTTCTGGCATTAGAAACAGCTCTCAGTACGATGCAAACTACAATCACTAAACTATTGCACTTTTGTGATGAAAATAATGCAACAATTAAAAGTCTCAACACATAATCCTGACAGTTGCCACTACGGTAATTTTTACGCCAATTTGGTTTTCAGGTGTTCCTTTGTGACCACACTGGACCGGTACACGAAAGCTCACTGCATCACGTTATTCATTTTCCTTTGAAATGAGCAGTTTTCATTGACATTATACGAGTGGTTATGTAAGACTCTCCCATGGACGATGTTTCAGAGTAGTGCTCTTCTCCCGGGGCTCACATTGTACCCAGTGAGAAAACTAATAGACCCTGCATGACACAAGAGCTGCCTGTAACACAGACGAGGTTCTGTATCTGCAGGATGCACCTGCCCTCCCATTCACTCACAACTACACCTGGCAGCTGCACATCGTGGGAGGTCATGGAAAAAAAGCTGTTCTTGATTCTGAAGCAGCAAGAGGGGATTTTGGAAGAGGGACGGGGGCTATTTCCCAAGAGCTTACGTGATCCAGTCAATAAAAGCTGTGCCGTGCTCCCTCAAGGTTTCATTTCAAACAACATCTGTAATTGGACTGCAACAAAAATCAACACAATCTACATATATTTGCTGTGTTTGCTCCAAGTAGGCCAACAAAATACAACAGAAATTAGAAGCGTGAATGGAATTGGGATTTGCTTCATCCAAACTGATAGAGATGCTAAAAAAACTCAGAGAACCTGAAAAAAAAGAAACAATTGCCTTACATAATGGCTGAAGCTATACGATCGCAAGATTGCCAACACCCTGAAAGTGAGCTGCAGCATGAGAGCCAAGACCTTTTAGAGGTTGAACAAAACAGATTGCACTCAGAACAGGCCTCTGCTTGGTCCACCAAAGAACTTGGTCGCACATGCACCACATCATATGCAGTCATTGCTTTTAGAAAATAGATGAGTGATGCCAGTATTTCCTGCTGAGGTTGAAGGGGTTGTAGGCCAGCCCGCAAGAGCTAGGACCATACACTGCATACTGCATCATATTGGTTTGGATGGCTGATGTCCCAGAAAGAAGCATCTTCTAAAGAAAGCCTGAAGATAAGTAGAACTGTGAAAGGGAGTGCTGCTCCGTTGTAGGAGTGGTCACAGCCGACTGCAGTCGTCCTTTAAAAGCGGAATGCCGGCCAATGAGATGATTTAACAAATATTAATGCGATGATTCAGAAGTTGTGCATCTCTCTTGCCACCTCTTTGTGATGTTAAGTGACCTGGAAGTAAAAAGGAACAGAAGGCATTCCCACCCACTGGCTCCTCTAGCACCAGGCTGCCCCCACTCTCCCTGTCAGAGCCACACCGTCACCCGCCCACATGTACATAGAAACAAGCTTTAAAACCTAACACTGTCACATGGTCTCACTGGTGGGGCATCCTCACTCACAAATGTGGCGTATCCTCGCAAGATAACCACGCCTCTTTAGCCAGGAGCTCGGTCATCTTACAGCCAGCCAAAGGGGATCCCAGTTTAATAGTACCTGCCAGCAAGGTATCCCATGGAATGAAAAGCAGAAAGGTGGTTGAGGGGGAGGGTGTGGTTCTGGGTTCCAGAACCATCACCAGTAATTCCTGCACAAGGAAAGCCCTGCTGGCTCCAAGCCGAGATAACAGCAGCTAGCTATAAAAAGGACTTTGCTGTGAGTGTTTCTCTGGTCTCTTGTGTGTGTGAGACAACCAGGGATTCCAATATTTTTGCCCATATTGTGTGAACCAAAGATGGAAGAATATTGACTCACTTATGTCAACAAGCTTTTGATGCTTTACAGAATTAATGTCTTTTTTCATTCATGTGACCTTGAATGTGACTGTGGCTCAGGTTCCTGTGTGAAAATAAAGCTCCTCAGGCTATCAAAAAAATAAATAAAAAAATAAACCATGTATCTTAAGAAATACAAGTGTTGACTGCAATGAAAGCTGAGAGTTCTTGATTCCAACACTGACGTTACACTTCATCTTTAATCCATCATTATGAGCCCATAATGGTTTTCCTCTTGCTCGAGGCCATCGTCCATCCTATATAAGTGGCCTTGTTGCTCTCTCTACTCTCTGATCCATCATTGCTCTCATTCAGATGACATGACACGTGCTTATGGGCTTCATTTTGTGTTCTCAATTTGGTTGATATACAGCTTCCTCTGGTGTTTACAACCTTGTTTGTTCTCTTTTATGTTCAGTCCCACATTCCAAAACTTTAGCATGTTAGGTTGACTGAAGAGCTCTCTCTCTCTCTCTCTCTCTCTCTCTCTCTCTCTCTCTCTCTCTCTCTCTCGCTCTCATATATGCATTTTTAGGAGGGCGTCATTAGCAAAGTGCTTGTAAATAGGAGACACCGTACTGTAAATGCCATTGAATTTAGATTTTGGTAGTACAAAAAAGACTGAAAGAGAGTATGAAAGTGATATAGCAGGAGAATGGAGACTCCGCATGCGCATGCCGGCTTCGCAGCAGGAAGCAAAAGAGAGCAGTGAGCTAGTGTGAGAGCAATGGAGGAGTGCAAGGGTAAGGCGGGGGCGGGGGGGGGCTTTGGTGTTTTATGAAGACGTGGGAGACATAGGAGTTGAGTCAAAGCCCCCCAAGCCACCCCAGCACCTCCCCCTCCCTCTTTCATTTCACTGTGAACGACAGTGGTGAAAAGATGGGTGGCGTGTGTCCTATGTGTATTATGTCAATACTCTTATTACACACCGTGTGTGTGTGTGTGCGTGTGTGTGAATGTGAGAGAGAGTATTTTATTGTATAGTATTGCACATGTTTTATCAGCATGTTAGTGTTTGAATGACTGCAATGTGTAAGTGTGCATTGTCTGTGTTTATGTTGTGAATGAATATGTCAGAGAATGAATTGTAAATTCAGTATGAGTAAGTTAGCTGTGTGTGTGTGTGTGTGTGTTGTGTGTGTGTGTGTATGTGTGTGTGAGAAAGAAAGAGATTTATGTCAATGTCTTATTTAAATGTTTTTAGTTAAACTGCACATTGGAGACTGGTCAAACGCAATTTCAAACTTCTGTGGTAACCCTGTTACATAGGATCTTTGACAATAAAGTAAACTTGAACTTGAACTTGAACTCTTTGCCAAGGCATGCCCAAGACAATGACATCATCCTCATCCACATAATAATCATCAACCGAGCAAGGACATTAGACAAGCTCAGAACTCACGTTGGGATAATTTATTTGTTCCTTCATTTTTTTTCCCTTCATTTTTATATTTACTTTTACCCTGTATACTTCATTAGGTCCTTTGAAAAGCTTCAAGTCAAAGTCTAGTCAGTAGTAGCATGCCACAAAAGTAAACTATTTCTTTGTTATTTACCAATTTTATATATATTATATAGGTATATATTTGAATGAGATTGCTTTGGTGCATGAAGCATGTCAAGTTTCAGTAGGAGGCTACAGTTTACAGAAGAGGATGAGAAAATGGGCTTTGTTTTCCTTTGGCGTTGTGTTTCAGCCTTGTCACTGCTTGGGCTCCTTCTCTGCAAGTCTCTTGGCTTTATTCATGACGTAACGGGCTTGGCCTTCATCGTAACGCCTCTGCTCCTCCTCGCCATTAACCTGAGTAGAAATGAAACAAACGCAAATGCAAAATATCATCTCCTTAGCTGTGATCTTAACATCCGTAATAAACAGGGATTCACTGCATTTTGGATACTTTATTTGGATTCCTGAAAGTGGCTTTAGAATTAAGGAACATTAGTATATCACTCATTAGATTGTAAAGGTGAACACTTAAGAAGTTCTCAAAGAAATTGTGGCCTCTGGGCTCGCCTTCGCTAGTATTCATTGCAAGAATTTCTTGAGCTTGAATTGAAAGTTTGAATTCACGGGGATTAGCCACGTGCTAGCGGACAGTTTAATTGAACTGCTTGGCCACTTAGTAAAACAGCTTGGCCACCCACAGCAAGAGCACCCACGCTAACTTTTACAGCGCAGCCGGTACTCTCTCGCTCGTCTACCTCACTAGACAGGGGAGCACACGTGCGACCGTTTATTTTTAAATACTTTCTGCAAGTGAATATCAGCATTCATGGCTTATTCAGACAGAGGCTCTCCAATCTGCTCACACCAGGGGGTTGGCACATTCGAGAGCACCTGCCACTCAGCCGAGCGTCGAGCTAACAGATGGAGCTTTAACTTTATGGAGCGCGCAAGGTGGAAACACATATGACAAAATGTCAGCATTTTTGGGAGAAGAGCAGGGGTCTCCTCTAAAATGAGATGACAATTTCATACAAATGCACTACAGAGGGGACTTCTCTTCATGTAAATGTTGAGACAAGCCCATCCTCAATTGAACAGGAGGTAGGCGTGGTGGACCTTGCACAGAACCCCGAGCTCAACCACATCTAGAATCTTTGAGATGAACTACTACAGACCTGGTTGAAAGTGTTCCCAGAAAAGTCCACGCTTTTTTAGGTGCAAAATAGTGACCAACTAGATCTAGTAATACACTCATCACTTCGTGTAGGCTATGCATAACAATTCTATCCGTGCAATGTATTTCAAAGTTTGTTTGTGCCATATACAAGTTGGAATGAGTTCTCTGCCAAGGAAGAAATAAATTGAAGATTTGTGTTGGTAGTAGCATATCTTGCCATCTGTTAAAAAAATGACTTTGCTCAAGCTCAAAAAGTTTACTCAAAATGAATTCAATTATTTCAAAACACCAAGAAAAATACCATTTTCCAGAAATGTATAAGATGTTTATCAGTAGTTGGCGTTATAAGCAATCATTAATGGCTTTGTCTATTTATGTTGACTGAGAGACAGTATTACTGAAGAGAGTGCACATTCTGTTCCCTTAAAATGGTTATTCACAGAGCAGCTGCAGCTGAAGAACTATGATTATCCGAATGCTAAGGACTCCCATTTCCCCTGCACATTATTTTCAGTGAGTTTATATATTTTGTTATAGACCAAATATCAGTTCCTCCAAGAACAAAGTAAAAGCTAAATGCCATGTCAGAAAACAACTACTAACAACTACTGACTTCTTCAAACAAGTGTTCTTATTTGGAATTAAAGCCTTGCATCCATGTTTTTTTTTTTTTTTTTTTTATTACACAAGGAAATGAACAATGGGATGCAGTGATGTGTTGATGCGACATCAACACAGTCACAAATGTCTCAACTCTGCCACGCTTGTCGCCATTAACCCATTGCCTGTCGAGTTGAAGGCTCGGCGTCTAAAAATAAACACTGCATTACTTGGACTACAGCGGGTTGCCAAGACAACCAGGCTTGTTTTCATGTTAAGGGACACCAGCTGAGTCTCTGCCACTACGGAAGGCGGGAGGAAGCCAGCCTCGAAGGAAGAGGCAGAAGGAAGCATGGTGTTAAAAGGAAGGTAACATGCAGGGAAGAAGGGTGAAAGAGCCCAAAATGATGACAGGTAATGGAGGAAGATGAGAGGAAATAACTGTGAACAGGGATAAAAGGAGACAGAGAAAATGAGCGTGACCACAGAAAGCAAGGAAGGAAGGAAGGAAGGAAGGAAGGAAGGAAGGAAGGAAGGAAGGAAGGAAGGAAGGAAGGAAGGAAGGAAGGACACATTGAAAGCATCCTCTGATAATGTGTAATCTATTAGTCTACAAAGCGTGCTGTCAGGCATCTTCACTTCTCTTTTCTTTTGTCTGTGGCCCAACACAAAAATGATGCTGCTTCTTTTTGCGGGACATACCCCCCCTCCCCCCCAACACACGCTGTCCTCCTTCCCCAATTTACATTACACACACAATTGCGGAGACCCTCCTGAGCTAAAACGGGAAATTCTAAAAATAGAAACAGAGTGGGCTCGGTGGGGAGGAAGCCTGGTTGAGAGATAGGCGTGCTAGGGTGCGGGAACCACCTGGAATCCAAAATAGCAGAATCTGTCTGTCACCTGGACTATTTATAGAGCACAACTGGAGCTGAATCTGTTACAATGTCATGAAATATTCATCGGTTTCATTGTGTCACTTGGCTATTTAAAGATCATGTATGGTGACTCAAATGTAAATGTAAGCTGTATGTTACACGGTTTCATTAAAGCTGCAACTTCTGATGAAATATATATTTCTATTTGATTATTATTATATTCATTTATTTTGTACTGAATATAAAAGTAGTCCTGTCAGGTTTGAGGTGTCTTTGAGCCATTACAATCTCTGGTGTGTAAATAATTTATGGGTTTTCGTATTCCATGCCATGGCTCAGTCTTTCAAACACTGTATACAATGGTGCTTGGCATACGACTTTATTTCATCCCAGGATCACGCTTGTCATGTGTGAAACACACATATTTCAAATCATCTATTCCCATTGAAATGAATGAAAATACCATTAATCCGTTCTATCTACCCCCAACAATAAATGTAGTGTTTGTTTTATTTAAAAATTGCACTTTAAAATAAATTGTACTTATTTTATGCTTGACACATCCGAAAATTATGTCATTTTTTTAATATTGACTACACTGAAAGGCTGCAAGCATAAATCAACCTTAAGTACAAAGAAGCAAAGCACTGGAAAAAAGCGTTTGCAATGCATGCGATCGTTTGGGTTATCATCAGGTGTTAATTGGATTGATATATTCCATCTTATTTCCTGCTCATGATAATGAATCTCTGTGGTGCACAGAGGGACAGCCATTAGGTGCCGAGCCAGTAATGGAGCAATAAGGGTTCACATCATTTTGATGTCGTTTCGTTACTTGTTTAAGCCAGCAGGAAGACCGAAATAGCCAGACTTAGCCTCGTGTGCCTCTCTTTCTCATAGACTTGAAAATGCTTGGTGATGTCTTTGAGCTAGAGACAAAAAAACATTTAGGTGTTGTTTTTTCAAACGAGCGTTCATTTGGCATGCTCCACCAGACTCGTCCATTTACAGAGCTGAGAATGAATTATTAAAATCATCAGAGCTCATTTTTGTTGTTTTGCTACTCCTTTGATTGAATCAAGGCGTAGAGATACATTACAGCTCGGGCTATCATGGCTGCGGTTCCATGCCATAAAAACAATTAGATGGGAACAGCTCATTCAAGATGCAAAAGTGGCTCTAATGAATGCGTGGAAGCGGGCACACAAAAAGCGAAACAAACACAGGCTTGTGTCGAATGGAAATGGGGAAGGTGGAAGACGCTATTGAGAATGCAGACTGGCAGCAGAGGTGGGTTGGATTCAACTGTCTTTATAGTGCCAATAAAAGCAAACAGGTGTGTTACCACTCCCACCACCCTCAGCCCCTCCTGCACCGACCACCATTCACTCAATGTAGCACAATTAACACATTATGTTCCTTGAACAGTTTGAAATATACTGAATCAAAAACTCTTGTTCTTGTCCTAGCTTGAATACTGCCCCGTTCAGCCTCACATACACATGCACATGCTAGAAACATACAATAGCCATTTTGAAGAAACGTCAGTACCGACCGAATGCCCGCCTCTGCTACTTGAAATTGATGATTACCGTAATTTCCGGACTATAAGCCGCGACTTTTTTCCAAAATTTTGAACCCTGCGGCTTATAGTCAGGTGCGGCTTATATACGATTTTTTTCATGATTTTTGTGATGACTTGATCACTTTTATACACTCGCAAAAAGGCTGTGGACCACTGTTGTGCGGTATCTTGAAGAACAAAACAACAACAAAAATACTATTTTGAAACACTACTATGGCCGCTGCTTATTCTGGCTGTGTTGCTTGTGACTATTATGAGCTTTAGTAGGAATACACGCTAGGTGACCTGCGTCAAAGGGCTCTAAACCCTTTTTCATACTCTGCCATGTGACTCAGAGATTACACAAAGCAGTGGCGCTGTTTGGACCATCTGCATTGTATTAAAACCTAATCAATCAGCATTTAAATTCAATTCTTCTGACATTGTGCTCACCAAAAACAAGTTGTAATGAATGTGAACTTTTAATGCATTTTATTCAGAAGGTTACTTTGAACCCTGAGGCTTAAATGGCGGCGCGGTATATTTATGGATTTTTACGGCTTTCTGTGTACTGTCTTTCTTTGTAAAAAACTCATGTGCACGTGCGGCTTATAGTCCGGTGCGGCTTATGTAAGAAAAAAACTAAAATATCCCTGAATTTTAGCTGGTGCGGCTTATAGTCCGGTGCGGCTTATAGTCCGGAAATTACGGTACTCAAATGTAAGTAGTTGTACTCATACTCTTAAAATGTTCTCGAAATTAAAACCATAGACAAACTAATCTGAGAACCGATTGAGGTCAAATAACATCACAGAATTTCCATCCATCCAAGTCCCACAGGGGAATTAAGGTGAAAATTGGACTGATGTGTGAAACCTTATTATCTACATGTGATCTGCTGAGCTAGATGGCAAGGCAAATACAATTTTGACCACATTCATTCAATGAAGATTGTTAGCCAGGATATCACATAAATTCAGCCATGTAATGACAACAACTAATGACAGCGACATCGTAGCCAAGCTAGGCTCACTCTTTCTATTTCACTTGTGCTTTTACTGTATTGAGTATAGACTTGGTTGTTTCACCAGTGATTACATTTATTTATATAAAAATAATAAAATATTTATACAAAATATCATCAACTATTTCCACAGTCACATGCATATTGCACAGTATGCTGTACTAATCAACACAAATGTTGTGATATTTGCAAATACGAATAAAGTTTTCATCAGCACACGTGGCAGGCTCAACGTCTGAGGCCAGGTTTTTAGCTTCAAAACAATCAACCATGATTTTTAGCACTTGATCTACAGTATCTGTACAATGCTGCATAAAACAGGGAGGTTGCTCCTTTAAACAGATGGTAGTGTGTTTGCATATGAACAAGTAATGGATGAGGGTGTGCTGCACACCCAGCTCCAACAGCAGGTGTCCTATTGCACTCAGCAGGTACGTATACACAGAAGCTTTATAAGCAGGTAGGAAGTGCGAAATCAGCCAAATGGTTAGCAAACACTCAGGGATCTTGTTAGGACATTAGGATTCAACCATGGCTTCCTCACGGTAATATTGCAACACACAGCAATGCATTTCATCAAATGGAACTCGAATTAGCGGAATTACAAGCACTGCCTCTCTATTGACTGCCTGAAGGAGGACTCAAATATTCTTAATCATGATCACCTCATCATAATCCTTAAAGTACCACCAACAACTTCTCCCACATAAAATCTGAGTCCAATGCCTAATATAAGTAAGTTCCTACTTTGTAAATGGTTGTTACGCCACAAAGCATTTTCATACTGTACAAACTGATTTCTTAAAATATAATTATTTTTTATTGGCACAAATGGTCATTTCACTTGAAGCTAATTCTGATTTAAACCTTGTTAAAATGCAAAAAAATATATATATACTATATCCTTATCATTTTTAAGTGCACCAACATAAAGTGCCTAAAATGCTGTAGAAGCTCTTTGAGTGAATTTCAATGCTAAAAATAATTTCTCATTAAATAGATTAAAAAAAATATACTTGCAATCCTCTGTTAGTGGCTAAATATTATGCTAGATAATAAATCTAAACTAAATAATTGCAATTTTAATACCATGGATAGATCTCACAGAATGAAATCACTCTATAAGGTGTCACTGGCAAGGACAAGAATGAATGACAGGCCCGAGACATTTAAGCGTCAAAGAGTCTGTAAGATGCTACCAACCTTGAGAGGAGGGACAGACTGAGCTTTGCCGAATTTGTCCAGCGAGATGAAAATGAAGAAGGCAGAGACTGCACGATAGGAAACTTTCTCCGCGTCAACCAATGAGCAGGCATCTACTACCACTTCTATTTCCATGGACTTGTTGCTGATGAATGTGAGACGGCCTGTGACTGTCACCACACAGCCTTCACAGGGGAAGAGCGAAAAGGAAAATGTCTTTTTGTGTTTACATACAGCCATGTGCTTCTGATATCATCGCTGTTGTCAAAGGTGAAACATGAAAAACATTGCTTGCCAAAACAAGTCAAAATGACAACTTTATAAAGATTGTTACAATATTTAAACACCTGCTGGTAACGAGCCAGGAAGGGGAAACATTATGCGATCTTGCACTGGATATTTTTAGATTTTTTTTTTTTTTTTCTTCTTTTTAAAGTCCACTTTCCAGACTCCGCTGGGTAGGTCTGGATTCTCAATATGGCTTTCTTCCACTGGAGGTGGTCCATGGCCAGTGGGTGAAATGCCATACTGAGAATATTTTTGGAGCAAAGGTTTTTACAGTCGGATGCCCTTCCTGACACCAACCCAAGGGGAAATTGATTTTCTGTAGGGGTTGACTCCCTTAGCCCAATTCCAACCCTTAATGCTGAGTGCCAAGCAGGGAGGCAATGGGTCCCATTTTTATAGTCTTTGGTATGACCCGGCCGGGGTTTGAACCCACAACCTTCCAGTCTCAGGGCGGACACTCTACTACTAGGCCACTGAGCTGGATATTTTTAGATAATGAACATTATCTTAAACATCCACTGAGAGACAAAAGACACGGAACATTTTTCACTTGAATCAAGAAATGAATCAATAAAATAAAAAAGTAAACTTTTATCAAAACAAGTATTATATCCACTTTTGTCCGTGAGGTTGTTTCTTTTTGATGCGCTCAAACTGTGTCATTACCGCAGGTTGCCACGGAAACATGGTGGGAAGGCATTATCCCTGCAGACTGAGTTCTATTTTGAAGCTCATATAATAAACTAGACTACACGGAAAATGAGCATGTGTTTGTCTATGCTGCAAACATTTTTTGGATGTCACATCTAGATGTAGACTCATCGTCTGCGTGCTTTAGAAGTTTATTTTGAATGTGTTGGCTTTATGGCTTACCATCAAGCATTTTTTTGAAAAAGGATCATTTTAAGATGGACAAAATAAAACCATTGCAAGGGTTGCAATCAGGGGTGGGCAAATCGTCGTGGTCCACATTTGAATTTTTAAAACAGACATGAATTAGTTCATTTGTAGATGAGGCTAAAGTTCAAACGAGTACTATATGTAAAGTATGTATGTATGTTATTTTATTAATCAAACAAAATGTGTTCATTCTGCGATTTTGTTATTCATAATTAATTTATTTAGAATGTATTAAAATCCCAAATGCTACTTTGTATATTGTACAGTATAACATATGAATGAATAACATAAATTACTTTAAAAATGAATGAATATTTTTGATTGACCAATTTTAGTGATAAATAAATAAACAGCTAATTTCAAAGCTTGAGGAGCCTATAATAATAAAAAAATAAATGAATGGTTTTGCCAGACACCAAATTGATCTTTTGATGCTGGAGCAAATCCTAAATCATCTCATATAACCTTGGCTTGTCTCCCAATGCTTCAATTGTATAGTAATAAAGAGCATCATTAAAGGGTCTCAAGAGTTAAGCATTGTCATGGTAACCTTTCTTAATCTTGCGATGAAAGTTGATGGCATCCACAGAAGCCGTGACAATGTTGGTGTTGCAGTGGCGTGCTGCCACAATGCCGGCAACCTCATCCATCAGCTTCATGGTCACACCTGGTCAAAACACAGACAGGCATACTTCAGCCACATGCTTGACCTCTACAAATAGGATCAGTAGATGAGTTACCCTTTCCATCAGAAGTCCTAAAACAAGTCAGTGGAGTGGTACCTTGAGTTGTACAATGTCAAGAATCTCGTGAATTTTGAGGTACTTCGGTATGGCTGTTGTACAGTATTCAAACAAAACTGTAAATAAAACAGACATTGGACCCCACAAGCACAGGGAGAATAGAGGGCATCTGAAATTGTTTCTTATCCCTTATTGGATGAGACAGAGACCGTTTGGGTCACAGCTCCACTACGCCTCCCCTGCCAGCATATTTGGTACTGAAACAACAATCTGCTATTTATTTTGGGGAGCATTTTAGATAACCAACTAAGCAAGAATGTTTCCGTATCATTTGGAAGGTTTCAACAACTGAATGTGGAAAATTTCCAGAGTCAAGGAAAGGTGAAAAGTTTTAACAAAGTTAATGATTCTCATCTACATACCAACATAATCATACGATCAAAATAATTTGTCAAGCTTAACACCGATTTTTTCAGTCAGTGTCATTGGCTGAAGGACATGTCAATCATTAGAACTGATTGGTGCTGAAGTCACTACCAACTGTTTACATGACATTACCTGCAGCAGCATAGATTATTTTTGGGACCGGTAATTAAAACATAAAACCTAGCAAAAAAATGCCATTCATGTTTTTACAAGTTGCGTTTTGTTTTGTTTTCTGGAAATAAAAGATGAACAGAGAGGATTGAGACTACAGTATTTGGCTAAAAGGCATATTTTTGAAGCGCAGAGGAGGAAGATTTAAAGAGAAAGACAGCAACTGACCTCAACATTTTATGTCAATAGGTGACCATACAAGCAAACTAGCCATTGCCTGATTCCTTCCTTCCTTCTCATTTACTTAAAAAAACAAAACAGAAACTAATAGGTGACATATTCCCCTCTGGAAGGAACATGCCCAACTCTTAGCCATTTGCTACGATGCACTCAGCAGGGGAATCATTTTCATTTGTTTTCTTTGGCATTTTGTCTCAGTGACATCTATTAACATCTACATGCCATCTCTGAAAGAAGTGCAATTTTTAGTGATAAAATGTGCTTGTCAGACTCATTCCCCCTGAGGTTCACATGCAACACAAAATCAATAAGTCTGCTAGGGATGGCTTTTTTGGCTCTGACCATCTGCACTTAATGTGTGGGAGTAGAAACAAGAATGTGCAGCCTGCTGCATTCACATAAAAGACAGCCTGTTCCGTTGCTTTAGAATAAAGTTTTGTATTACCCTGACAATGTCGGGCTGACATCTTGTTCCTCCTAAATCTATGAAGTATTTTGCTAATAAGGCTCCTAAAGCTTTGACAAGTTTTATATGGAACATTATGTCTTCTTGATTCAGTTGTGTCATCCATGATTTCCCGTTCACTTTTTAATGTCCGGTCCTCTCCTTTGATCTCATCAAGCTCTCCCTGATGCTCTTAAAATATCGGGCCGACGCTGATATTCTACATGTGCGAGTGTGTGGCCCAGCTAATCCTTATTACCAGAACTGAACAAAAAATCACTGCCTCGTCCCATCTACAGAATATGCATCATAATTGTTGACAGGCAACTTCTACTGTTAGATAAATTGTATATATATGTTATCATGCGTTCCCTAATGAGTACTTATTAATAAAGTTATTGCGCAGAATGCTTGCTGTTTCTTCTTGCAGACATCACCCAGTCCACAACAAGTCAAACGATGCTGTCTGGAGCTTCCTGACCTTCTACACATCTGGGAATCCAAGAAAGTTGTTGATGTCTGCACATGTCATTTTGTCTATGCACTCTTTTCACATGACTACTTTGTTTCCCATAACATTTTATCCTTGCACACTTTTCGTTTCTCATGGGATCCTGTCTGCGACTTCTAGTTTCACATAGAATCTCGTTTCTTCTCTCATGAGACAAAGCCCACGCTTTCCCCCCCCACCTATCAGGGGCTAGTCTCACATTGTAGGTAGGGCATTCCTGAATAAAAAGAGAGGAGTGTAAACAAGACCTTTAGTGTAGTTGGATTGATGTAAGTCTGAATGCACTCCTCGCGAGAAAAGACTCAACATTCTGCCTCACTGGTTTTGTCTGCTGATCCTTTTGCTGATTCTGAACCTAACATCTACTCTTCCAAGGTGGTTGCTCCTGAAGGCCTAGTACCTATAATCTAGCTCAAGGTCAACACCAGTGTCAATGAGTGATTCTTAAAATGTGTAGGGTCCCTCTGGTGGTATGACCTAATTACATTTTCTAACTCAGCATATTTACAGATCGTTGAGTACAGTTGAGTTTTATTTTGCTTAAGTACAATATATTTGCATCTAATTTAGCTTTTTGTTTTCAAACATTTGTTTTTGTAAATAATTTAGCCACCTAAGCAAATGATTCGAATCTTCATACTTAACCAGGAATCGTGTGCCTGATTCTTTGAGTCTTCTGGCTGGCTTACTCAAGTAGTACTGAATCACTGTGGTCGGTGGATCTGTGAGTAGAACTGACACACGAAAAAGTGCTGAAGCGGAAATTACAGATATGACGAAACGATCTCTTGAGAAAAGATTTCTTTCATTGTCGTCATTTTAGGAGAAAAGTAAAACCATAAACACTGTTAAACTTGGTGTCACACAGTGAGTCCTCGCCAGAGTGACACAACATTACGCTACCCAGTGGTCAAGAAGGTTTCTTCTGCGATGAACAAAGGTTCACTGTATAGTAGATAATACAGTTCCCATTACGCCATGTACTGTAGAGCCGACGAAAAAGATTGACGGTGTGACTGAATGTGTGACTGAAAATGAGGACAAGCAAGGCCAAGACAGCCCGAGGGCCTCCGTTACACATTCCCAGGGTGACATGGCACATTATGACTCTCTTTGCCGTCGGGAGGGAACAAGCCAGAGGGTTGAGGGGGCAGGCGGGATTGGGGGTGTCATGGGGTTGCTGTGTGTGAAGAGGAAAGAGAGCTCACTCCAAAGCAGGGAAAAAGTCCAATTAGTAAGCCAGTCCCAAGTGCAGCGGAGTTTGCCAAAGGGCAAAATACCTCTGTGATCACACTCCTTGCCACCATCCCCCCAAAGTACATTGTGCTGTAATGGTCGCAGAAGAGTAGAGGGAGGTCTTCAAGGTGGGCTTCATAGAAAATCAACATTTCATATGAACCCCCTCAGACTATGTACATTTTTGCCTTGGAGTTTGCTTTTCCACGCTGCAACGACGAGGCACTCTTAAAAGAACCATCCGCCCTTGTCCACATGCCGGTCGCCTCGTTCAACTTGTTTTTTCCCCCCCAGACCTCTGCTATTCTCTATGTGAGTGTGTTGACGGGCACCCAATCATAACTGATAATGACGCAGTGGGATTTCAACAGTTTATCTCAAGGGAAGATGCGTTTTCAAATAAAGGTGCTTATGTTTGTCTATAGTGGTGGAAGCAACTCATAGCGGAAAAAAATCAGGTAGGTTAAAACAATGAAAAGCAGTTTAACGTTGTAACTCCACAAATGAATACTATTAAATCTTTGCATGTGTTTTCAGCATTTACCTTCAAACCTGTATTTTGTATTTCGAAACAAATTCCCTTTACATGGTCTTTAAAGTGCTTACTGAGCATCAAAAGAGAAATATCATCTCTTGGGAGTGCTGTGATACACTTTGATGTATTAGCCAACATAGTCTTCATTGCACTCACATGCATTTTCTTTTATTGGAATTGCAATTTCCTGTTCAGAAATTGTGCATGTCGCAGTAAGGCAATCCTGATTTTCTCAAATTACACTTATGTTAATTTTATTTTATTATGGTAAAAGTAATCTTTACGCCGATGATGGTCCATCAGTAAACTCACTGTAGGTCCTTTTATCACTTTTATGCTCCTGTTGTTGCCCTCCGCTCACCTTCTAATCCACCCTCCCTGCAAGTGCTTTCATCATGGATAGCATCAATTGCTCAAACTGCCTCCTAATGAGCTGTAACTATGGAAACAGCTTCTGTTAATATTGGTGCCTCCCAGAAATCTCCCCAAATCATTGCGGGAACCGCCATAAATGGTTGTTTTTCTAAGTACTATTCTCCTTCAGGCTTAACTTAGCACACTGCTTACAAAATTACAGAGAAGTGCTGACTGTTATTGTGCACACTCAGCAACAGGCACAGCAACTGAGATGGACTTTCTGGAATGGAAATGTTAGATTTATAATAAGTGGATGTTTATTTTTATGGTTGTTATTTGGAATGGCGCAGAAATGCACTGCATCATACTGAGAGCAAATTCTAATATTTTGCCATATTTATTGTCATACCCAACCCAAATAAACTTCAGTCAGCGTTTTCAGACGCTTTTCAAAATGCTCTTCTAATGCAATTTCTTCTGTAACCAAATCTTACTTAATTTGCATATACAGTACAGTGGATGCACAATAACACTTGGATTCTTATCTCATTCCTTCTCAGTGCTATAGTTTAACAATGCAAAGGTTGCAGTGCTGGGAATTCAAATAAATGCAACATGGTGCTTAAAACATGTCCTGCATTAGAGCACCTGTCAAAACAACTACTAAAGAACACCCAGCATCATCAAATGTTTCAATGCGTGTTCGAGATTTTACCATCTTTAAAAGGAAAGATGGAATTTTGAGTTCCATCCATCCATCCATTTTCTGAACCGCTTAGTCCCCACGGGGGTCGCGGGCGTGCTGGAGCCTACCCCAGCCGTCATCGGGCAGTAGGCGGGGGACACCCTGAATTGGTTGCCAGCCAATCGCAGAGCACACAGAGACAGACAACCAATCGCACTCACACCTAGGGACAATTTGGAGTCTTCAATCGGCCTACCAAGCATGTTTTTGGAATGTGGGAGGAAACCGGAGTGCCCGGAGAAAACCCACGCGGGCCCGGGGAGAACATGCAAACTCCACACAGGGAGGGCCGGAGGTGGAATCGAACCCGCACCCTCCTAACTGTGAGGCGGACGTGCAACCTAGTGCGCCACCGAGCCGCCCGGAATTTTGAGTTTTGTATATTTATTCATATTGGGCTTCTGAGAAGTAAGAAATCAAATATCACCCCCCAAAATACATACAGACATATAATACATATATTTTTGTCCACCGGGTAAATCAACTGGCGTTTCCATGGAAACAGGTGGTACACTTCCTTACAACGTGGACTAATGATGGTGGGGGACAAGATTAATGAGGACAAGTGAGCAGACAACTGTAAAACTGCAGCAAAGAAAAGGAATCTTAAGTCTGAAGACTCCCTCTGGTAATTAACATTGGCTAGCAACATCGTCACAAACCATGCTCCTGCATTTACGACTGGATTCTCTTGAGCGGAGTAAGTTATTTTTTTAAGGGCTGGACTTACTATGTGCTTTTCATTGGCATGGATTCTCCCATATGCACTTCTGACACACCAAGTTGTCAATTAAGAATTATTTCAGTGACAATGAAGGTTTTCTGGCAATTATGAAAGGTGGAGTTTGAACTTGTGAATTTTAATGGAATCCATGAAAAACATAAGATCTTAAATTTGAAAATACCTTACGAGATTTTTTTAAATATTTGATGAAGTAAATGTTATTTAATTGTGACACTGCGTACAGTTTTCCCACCCAAAATGTCACCTTTTAAACATGTTGTAAATGTAGTTGAACACAAAAACAAATTGCATAACAAATGCAGAATATTGTACGGATTGTCATGTCAATTTACAGGCATATGCCTTTAACAGAATTGGCATGCGATATTGGCGAGTGTGAAAACATAGAGAATCACCTACGCATTACCTTGAGTATTTAAAAAAAAAAATGTTTCTTTAACTGACCAAAGAGAAGAAACTGCTTAATGTTATAAAACAGCTGGATTGCATCAAATTGTATCCTCGTTTGAATGGATGCAAAATTGATGTAATGTCACCTATCCTCTGTTGCTGTAGTCGAGAAAATGACTCCTCAAGCTTTGCTGTGTTAACCAGCAGAGACTTCCCATACGTGCTCTTGAATGTTCTTGTGTTTATGCGTGTGCTTTATGTCTCCTTAGGCTGCAGCTAACTAGGTCACATCTCCGCAGAGCGGAGGGGAAACATACAGAAAATGATTAGTTTGTATTGTCAAATAGAAGTACATTTCCTCAAGCAAGAGAGGCGGAAAGGGGGAGCAAAAGGGAGGCTGCCTGACCTGACTCGTGCTTATGTAAACAAAACAAGTGTAGTGCAAGCAGCAGCACTGAGCAACGGGGAACATTGCCCTAATGAGCAATAGCATGTATAAAGACGGTGTGCGTTGCATGAGTCTTAATTGGACAGATGTCTCAGCAAGCTCTCAAAATTAAAAAGCCAAGCATGATACGTGTAACGTTTATCTGTCCCGCCTTGTTTGCTTCGATCTCTCTGGTCCCTGCCTTCCATGCGCTCTCTCTTGTTCATCTCCCTCACATCTCTCCTGTTGTCCTCATGATATAGGCAGAAATGCCAACAGCACCCAAAATGGCATATGGTCAGAAGCATTTGGATACACCACTTCATCAAATAATTAGTATGCCACCAGTAGATATGTAAAGGCATGCCCTTATTTCTTTCTGTACAACACATTTGTGCTGGCATTTTGTACTCGACAGCTCAAATCAAAGGTTATGTTCAAACACATTTCTTTCAAGAGTTAACGTAACTCCAGTGTATACAGTACTGCACGGTCAGAAGCCAAAGCCGTATTCTCCTGCTGATTGCTATAAGCTACAACTTGTGGGGGAAAAAAAAAGACTACACTTTCATTTAGTAGCGTCACTCTCTTTATGTTTATGTTGTGTCAAAACTATTTGACTGCAGTGGGTGAATTGTGTGCATTTGTTTAAGAATTGGGTTTGCATAGACGCTGGAGACAGCCAAACCCTGTAGTCTGCCAATCAATGTGAGAGCAAATGAGTTGATAAAAAATGCAACCTGCATGACACCTTGCTGCTATATCTTCCAAATGTTTAGTTACTGCTGTATTTTATTGATCTCTAGAGGAATATCTGATCTATAAATTAAGCCGCAAACCAGCCGCAATATGCATATTTTAGGTCTTAAATGAACCGCCGGGTCGAAAGCCAAGTGTGGATACGTTGAGATACGGCCAGTCCAAAAGGCATAAGTCAGCCTTTTTTTTTTTTTTCAAACAAGCTGTCTAAACTGCTACCCAATAAA
The DNA here is from genome assembly GCF_024217435.2 of Syngnathus scovelli. Classification (NCBI taxonomy): domain Eukaryota; kingdom Metazoa; phylum Chordata; class Actinopteri; order Syngnathiformes; family Syngnathidae; genus Syngnathus; species Syngnathus scovelli. The sequence continues at coordinate 21,433,944 of NC_090848.1, forward strand.
TATGAAGCGTTAGGACCTCTTTGGGGAGTGGCTATAAATGCGTCAAAAGGATTGGGGACCAATAAATCACAAGGCAACTAAAGTGCAAACTATGGGTGATTAAATCACATTGCTGTGTGTGGTATTGAATGAGATTAAGCTGTGTCCTAGGTGATACTGTTCTGCTTTAGTCATGCAGGTGGTGGTAATGTTCATTTTAGAAGTGGGTGCAAATTGCCAAAATCACTGTGATATCACGTGCTGAAACAATATCAATGACATCATCGTTTGATTGAATTTAACTCGACTTTCATCATTTACAGTCGATGGAAACAAATTGAAAATAGTCACTCAAGCCCTAGTAGCTGTTTTACATGCTGGATTTTGTCAGCCGTGTGGAATGAGTAAGGCAAGCCAATGAACTCACCTCCATGAACATAGTCGTGGAGTGTGCAGTCCGAGGGACCCACCAGATGGATCAGGCTGGACTGACTGAAGCCAACGGTGTGCTTTTCTGTAATGCAGCACAACAATCCATTACAGTACATTTTGCTGCCACTGTTTGCATGACCATTTTAGGACTACTTAGTTTTGTCTTTTTAGAACCAATTATGTTCTTCTAAGTGAGTCTGTTACCTGGCTTGGATGGAGATGGCACAACTTCAACGAAATCATTGGTTTTGAGTCTGGCTGTCTTCTGAGCCTCGTAGCGCTTCCGACCCTCCGCCTCTTGTTCTGCGTCAAACTACGCATACATTTGTGATAGAAAAATGTATGCCATGATGTTTTGCGTTGCTATGCAATCGTGTAATGAACCTATTCATTTACACCTGTTCTTCACATATGAAGCTCCAACCTCTCTTTTACCTTGCATGTGGTGTGTACATTGTGTCAAGATAGCAAAGAATGATCTATGAATTGCTCTTGATGACAGAGGGAACTGCTTCTACGTATATCATAAGACTATTTTGTGATGTGAAGCAAAGATGAGGGCGATTATCCTTGCTGGGGACATGGATGAGCTAGAGTCTATCTCAGCGGATTTTGGGCAAAAGGCTGGGTTATTTCAAATGTTGCGTGACCATTTCTTGATCAACTGGCCTCTCCGTGAAAGATAGGAGCCTGGAGAAATGCCAAAGTTTGGTTGATTAAGGTCAGGGCATCTGAAATTTACCTTGATAGGCGGCACCTCCATGATCTTGTCGACATTCTGCAGAGAGCAGGGTACGTACCATAGCACGGCCCTGTTGACCAGCTTTTTGGCACCTGCAGTCAGACAGAAAAAGGTCAACGTCTTCTCCCCAAGGAAAATGTCATTGAGAGTCAGGAAGCTTTCTTCCCTCAATATGTTTTGAAACTAATAAATGAATTGGGCAGCTCGTGCAACGTAATCATTGATTGGCGGTGAGAGAAGCCTGTTGACAGCTGCAACAAGTAAAAATGTTGACTCCTAAAAATTCATGTACGTGCAATGAAGTGGACAAATAATTCCTAAACTTTGAAGAGAATTAGGTGGATATGGACATCTTGAAATATGTATCTTTGTATGCAGTTTCACTAATATAATAGAATTTTCTAGAGGTAAGATAAACTGGCTGAAATTTTGATAATATCCAGTGAGCCACTGGACATCATTAGAATCAGACATCATTCTTAATAGAAAATAAACTTGAGAATTGTAGAATGGCGGGGTCACTTTTTTTGGTCTTGTGATAAACTACTTGTAACAAAAGGCCAAACAAGTCTCTTGTCAAAATCGACATTAAAAGGAGCTCAAGCTCACATGATCTCCTATGTCGGTTAGTTCCAATACACATAACATTTAGGGGGAGGTGGAATGTTCCATTTGCCTTGCAGCACCAAGAGGCAGAAGATCAGAAAACAAACCTTGTAAAAATCACTTCTCAAAGCAATCAGGCGGAGAGGTTGTCATGGTGATATCTGCTCTATTCTCCCAACACTTACCTAGGGTGACCAGATTTGGGTTTCTGAAAAAGAGGACACCTTTTTTTGGGAGGGAGCGTTGTCATTTTTAGGGGGCGGGGTCATTTTTGTGGGGTGGGGGTCATTTGTGTGATATGTTATGACACAAATGTTATATAAAATAACAAAAACTTATTTACACTAACACTAACTAGTTTTATAGTGGTACACTAAGTAAAAAAAGACAAACGAAATACGGCCATCGGTGCAGCATTTGAAGAAGAAAAAAGGGCTCGTCTTCAGTCCTCCTCTTGCGTAGCAAAGTGACTATATTTGAGGAGAAGGGCGTGACTTATTTGCGAACAATACAGAAAAACCTGGAATTTAGTGAAATGGAACGGAGTGGCAATTCTATTGACAATGTACTGTACATGTATTATGTTAGGGCAGGGGTCGGCAACCCACGGCTCCAGAGCCGCATGCGGCTCTTTAGCACCCCATTAGCGGATCCCTGGAATTTTTGCAAAAATGCGTGAAAATGGAAAAATATGTTTTTTTATTGTTTTGTTTTTTTTAATATGTTTTTTAGATGTTAATCACGACACAACCATACTTATGCTGTAAAAATGTATGTAGTAAATATATTAAAAAATACTGAATTTAAGAAAGGCGGTGGGTGGTGCACTGGGTAGCACGTCCGCCTCACAGTTAGGAGGGTGCGGGTTCGATTCCACCTCGGGCCCTCCCTGTGTGGAGTTTGCATGTTCTCCCCGGGCCCGCGTGAGTTTTCTCCGGGCACTCCGGTTTCCTCCCACATCCCAAAGACATTCTTGGTAGGCCGATTGAAGACTCCAAATTGTCTCTAGGTGTGCGTACGAGTGCGAATGGTTGTTTGTCTCTGTGTGCCCTGCGATTGGCTGGCAACCGGTTCAGGGTGTCCCCCGCCTACTGCCCGATGACGGCTGAGATAGGCTCCAGCACACCTGCGACCCCCGTGGGGACTAAGCGGTTCAGAAAATGGATGGATGGATGAATTTAAGAATGACGCCAAATAGCAAAATTGCATCATATCCTGCGACACAGCACAGGTGATTTGTAAACAGGTGTGTGAATGATGGGCCATGTATTCAAAAGGCAAAAAGAGAAAGATTGCTGATGAGAACAGAGGCTTTAAGAAAGAATGGACTCAACTATTTGCTTTCATTGCCAATGCTGAAGCATTGCCTGCATGTTTGATTTGCAATGGGAAGTTGTCAAATAACAAGAGCAATTTGGAGCGACATTTTCAGCTAAAGCATGCTATATTTGCTGCCGATCACCCAGTTGGAACTGAGAACTGTGAAATTTGAGGACCGAAAAAACTGTTTCAAGAAGTGGATTGCATCTCCGAACTCTACTACTGCTGCAAGTTTTGTTGCAGCCCCGGAGATAATAAAGGGCGGAAAACCATTCACCGATGGCGAGTACATGAAGGATTCATTCATTAAAATATCAGTGCCTATTTTTGGGCTTCAGAAACAAAACCGAGATCATTTGGAAAATTAAAGACATGCCTCTCTGCACAAACAATATCACCGATCAGCAGATCAAGGACATCAATTCAGCTCCAGCTTTCTCAATTGCATGTGATGGATGAGTCGTGTGACGTGACTGATATCAGACAGTGCTGCTATGCAGGTACGTGAACTCTAATGGGCCGCAAGAAGAAATGATCAAATTAACACCACTATTTTTCTTTAAATTATTTTAATAGTAGGCATACAACTTATGTATTGACAGTCTATGTTGTATTTGACTTTGACTTTATAAAAGGCTTTTAGATTTTTGCGGCTCCAGACAGGTATTTTTGGGCCAATATGGCTCTTTCAACATTTTGGGTTGCCTAACCCTGTGTTAGGGTTATATTATGTTTGAAGCAGTCCAACAAAATCCCAGACGATTTTTGAAATTCCCCCCCGGATGTTTTTTTAGGGCTCAAAAGTAGGACATGTCCGGGAAAAAGAGGACGTCTGGTCACCCTAACTTACTAATTTACTAACTGTGAGAACTGGAAGCTGTTTTGAGTAGTTCGGCAAACAGACAAGGTGGTCTGATGGTGTCTTATTTAGGGAGAGTATCTGATGAAAATGTAAAAAAATAAAACATTGTGAATCCTTCTGCTAACACGTAACAAGATAAGAGAAACACGAAAATGGACTATCATGACACAAAAGCATTATGTGCACTGTGACAATATGGCTTAAAGCAGACTGAGTAGCATTTGCATCTTACATCCGAGTTAGAACTGCGCTGACAGCCGGGCAGCGTTGCCATGCCAACCGCGCTTTTCTCCTCCTCCATTCATTGGCTCCCGCCCTTGTCAGCGGCCAGGAAGTTGCCCACAGGAGAAAGAGTCCCATTTACATATCCTTGACTCTACTCAGACTGTTCCGAGTCCAGTCTATTATTAGCCACTGCTGGACAATTTAAGTGAACTGTGTTTAGGATGGAGGAGGGGGAGAGAGGGTTCAAGCAGGTAGTTGTTGAGGAGCATTCCCAGATGACCTTTTCGCCAGAATCTAATCAGGGAACTGATGTTCGAGTTTGCCGCTCCACATTGAATGACAACAATGTCAATGTTTGACCAGTTGCCCTTTCAATAGCAGCGCTAGTGTGCTCGCCGAAGCAGCATGATGGCCTCATTAAGGTTACGGTTCGTGCACACTGTTGTTAAAATTCTGCATCTGGGAATTCATCCAGAAATACATTTGCGGAGGCCCGGCTTGTATTCTGGTGTACTTCTTCGCAAAGAGAAATGTTGGGGTTCTTCCACAGCCAACTATTCGAAGCATACCTTTATCCTTTATGGTCTTGGCTTTGTGCGCTGGGACATGGTCATGCTGGAAGAGGAAATTGTCTTCTTCAAGCTGTTTCCACTTATTTGGAAACATATAGTTATGCTAAATGCCTTCTATAGGGCAAAATTAAACAGTTACTAATTAAAGTGGGAGTTTTCATTAGTCATTTATTCATTTTTAACAAAACCACCGCCCCTGAGGAGGAACCGCCTATTAGACACAGAAGACGAGACAGATGAAGTGGCAATCATTTGTGCAAAGGGAGTAGTTTTCAAATATGACTGCCTGATAACAAAACTGTCTTATATTGGACATCACTGTATTGTGCAAGTCTTTTGTATTTGGACACTAGTCGGTGTAGTGTAAACATTTCTTTGGGCCATTTCAATTCCAATTATGTTTTGTTTTGTTTTACATTTGCCGTTTGGGGGCACCGCAGCATAAATGTGTTCCCATGTTTGCCTGTGCATTAATCCAGGCCCACTTTGAAAGCATTAACTCCTCCTTGTACTTGGAGGTAATTATGGGATTTTAATTATTGCCCTTGTGCGGATAAGTCACCTCCCAGAGCTCTTTTTGAATCATTCAATCACCATAAAGGCATTAGTCACTATTCCAGACAGGTGTTGACATTATTTAACTCGTAATTATTTAAACCTATTTTTCTGCCCCATAGTGTTTGCAGGACAAGCAGTACACAGTGTTTTGTCGTCAATGTAATCTATCAGCTGTTTGCAGCCCATCCAGCTTCATGTTGCTGCTCTCGCCCTCACCAAATTCAACCCCTCCCCTGCTTTATCCACTTCATATAGTTTTAGGACAACTGTCTCTAACTTTGTCTGCCTTCTATTATATGCTTTGTCACTCATGCAGGAGTTTTCAAAGCATGTAGAAAAATAACCATTAGCACCTCCTGCACAGAGTGTTCCAGGCTGAGGGATCAAAAACGCACGTTTTCCCATTGAGCAATGCAAAGGCAAAATTACTTTAAACCGAGGCACACTTTGGTCTGATGGGACCAGCTGATTTTGAGCCAGAAGTTTTTGCCATTGAAATGTAAGGCTCGCCAGACGTTTTTGCCATTTTTACATGGAAATGTAAGGTGTTCACATTTGGATACCTGAAATGTCTATCACGACATGCATGGTTACATTCAAGCATAATGAGTTTTTTAAATGCGCCTTTATCGGCTCGCAAAGCTAACATTTCGAGTGTGCAGTTGAATGAACCATCAGGTTGTCATGCTTATTTTAAGCCTCACCCATAATGCATTGCTCCCAGCTGTGTCTATGCATGCGTATGCTGAACGCGCGGAAGAGGGGGGTTACGATTTGTGTATACAGTGTTTATGCAAATGCATGCCTGAGTGTGCATGTGATGTCAGCATTATTACCCCCCAGTGTTTGTGCATACCGATTCTGTGCTGTCATTGGTGAATGGTGATCAAAAGCCTGATTGGGTGTGTTGTGGAGACCACGTTTGTTGTAACTATGTGTAATTCAGAATGTGAGACTTGGTTATTTTACAGAGTATGTGCCATTACTGTATGTGCGCACTTGCAAATTTGTGTGCATGTGTGTGTGACTGCGCATCTGTGAGTGCGCATGTGCGTTGTGCACAGCGGGGACAATCATCACGGCTTGTGCCCACAGTAGGCAGGCTCCCCCTGGGGGGCCGTGACTGAGGCCTGCCTGATGAGATCCTGCCTGACTGACTGTGGAACCTGGGTGCCTGCCTCCTTCACCACACATAATAACACATAATACATGCAACCATAGAGCCTAATCTAACGCATATTTGAATGTATGTATATACAGATATTGCACAAGCAAAGTGATTTACATGAAGCAAAGTAATAAACCTTAAAAAGAGACTATACACAATATTTCCTATCAAAGTGTTGTTTGAATATTCAAGACACTAATGGGAAAGGTCCTCTCTCTAGATGTGAGACATCTTTTTGATTTCTATGCGTGTATATGTGCGTCCTTGTGTGTGTGTGTGTGTGTGTGTGTGTGTGTGTGTGTGTGTGTGTGTGTGTGTGTGTACTTGTTTTTATTAGTATGGGGGGTCCGAAGACAGGGAGCCCACCAACAAAGTGGGGCCCTGTGTCGTTGTGGGGTCCAAAATCATGGACCCCACTCGGGAAACCACTCTAAAACAGCTTGAAATGCTCTAACAACATGCCTCACGAATTTTTTTCACTTACCCCTCATGGTCGCAATGTTGAGAATTGTGTGTGTGAAGTGTGTGTGCTCAGTAGCGGCCCCCCGACCATGGCAAGTGGTATTGCAAGTATACACACTACCGGAAGTGTGTGTGATTCAACCAATCAGGGCACCTCGTGATCCGAGTGTTGATTAAGAAAATAAAATGCTATTTCCTGTAGATTTAAACCAGGTAATTATTATTTTAGTAACCATAGCAGCTAAAATAATACTGTAAACATAAAATTCCTGCATTACAATTGCAATTTATCTACGTTATTTAATATTCATTACACTTGCTTTATAAAAATACGCTCATTCTATTAGGCTTATTTTAAAAACTGTCTCGTGCATTTTTCATGTTCTAAACATAAAAATAAAGGTATAAATAAATAGTAATTTATTCTTTACCATCAGTTTACATATTAGTTAAATCAGCATCTCGTGCATTTTTCATGTTCTAAACATAAAAATAAAGGTATAAATAAATAGTAATTTATTCTTTACCATCAGTTTACATATTAGTTAAATCAGCAGGTATTGCATGTGTTAGCTTCATGCGGCTAAAACCACCAGCTTAACGTCACTTCGCCACGTGTGACGCCGCCAGACTGAGACTGCTCCGCGACGAAGACACGCTGCTCATAACGAAACACAACATACACGGTGAGTAAATCAACTGCATGTAAATACTAAGTACAAGAAACTGATGTAGAAATGCTTTTTGTCCAGACCCCGAGGGGTTTATATGCAATGATTATGGCTTCGGATTCGGTATATTGTCACTCGGATGGCGTAACGTTTTCCCCTCAGACAGTCCGGCTTTTTAACTTGTTATTCATCTTAGCTTGCAGTGGTTTTAAAAACAATGGTGTAAAAGAGAACGACAGAATGTATAATTGCTCCGTGTTATATTCAGGATGATTTCGATGTGCTAATGTTTCATAATTGCTAAGCCCAGAACCGGACTCTGGCCGTAATTGCCGAAACCACTTCAAAACTCGTCAAACACGTGTGTGCTCAGTGTTATGATATATCTGCATGTCTTCTGTATTTCTCGGTGGTTTTCTATCAGAATGCTTTCTTTAAATAACACAAGCATTCTGACGCAAATAAAACTATCCGGAAACTAGCTTATTGGCTAATTAGCTACCGCTAATCAGGATGCTACGTTCACTTTTCAAACACAAACATAATAAAAACGAGTTGGTAGCTCCTGAAAAGTATAACGAGTTATACTGGTAAAACTATTGAAATAACTTTTCTTTGGATGCAGCACCTGGTTGGAACTGTGACTAGTTAAAAGTAACAAAGCTCAGCTTCAAACCGACAAACATTTTCATTAATATATCAGTATTTTCTGAAAAATATTCTTTCTTTAATCACTCTTGTTCTGTTAGTTCTCAGGCCAGGCTTATTCCTTCAGTCTTTATACAGTGGATGATTACAAATCTTTTAAAATTAATATAGAGTGCTTGTTAAAGTTCTCTCTGCCATGTTTTGAATTATTTTTTAGAGCCAGAAGGAAAGCAAGGAAAAAGCCTGCTGATGAAGCAGCCTTTTACATTTAATCCTCAAAGGACAAACCTGGACTAGTGGAAAGATTTATTGATGATCAAAAAGGTAATAAACTCATTTTTAGACCATTTATCCATTAAGTATATATTTATTTATTTTATAAAACAACACAAAAAACAATCAAATTCAGATTGGTTGTTGTATTTCTGTTTCTAAGCGAGAACTTAGTATTAAAATTGTAAGATAACACCACAATTATTTGGTTAAAGGTGTATCTTAAAGAAATATTTTCTCATAACCAATGGTTTTATATAAAATGTCCTTGCAGGAAGAGGCGTGTTTGCTACCCAGCACTTTGAACAAGGAGAGTTCATCTTATAATACAGGGGTCAACTTCTGTCAGCAGAAAAATGCCAAACAAGCAAGTACTCTGAAAAGGAGAGTACATTTCTCTTTGACTTTGAATGGCAGAATCATTACTGGTGGTATGTATATCCAAATATTTTCTATACAATAATTATGAACTCTAGAAAGAGACTGGAATAAAATACCCTAAATTAGTGAGTCACTCAGAAGCAATATTTCAATAACACATCAGGATTGTGGCATTAACAATTTTTTTTATTTAGTGCTATGATGTTCAAAAAGACATTGTTTCCCTCTCAACTTTTCTTTTGAAATGTTGCAAGTTTTTATTTCTGTAAGCCAACTTTTATTTTACTAAAAAACTAGTTATATGATACAAAATGTTTGATTTCTGTTTTTTCTTTCCTAGTATTGATGCATCAACAGAGGATGGCTCTCTTGGAAGATTAGTGAATGACAACCACAAGTCTCCAAACTGCACCATGAAAAAAATAGTAAATGACGAGCCCCATTTGTGCCTTTTTGCCATCAAAAACATAGAAATGGGAACTGAAATCAATTACAACTATGGTGATTCTAAATGGCCATGGCGTGAAAAAGTAAGTCAGTAAGATCAAGTATGCAAGTTGGAATATTAATTTGTTATTAAAAAAAGGAAGATTTTTGTCTCTTTTATTTGAATTACTCTCAGTATGATGTTGGTAAGTTATTTGTGGTTTTGATTCCAGGTGACAGGCTCTCAGGCTCCTGTTGACGGTGCGCTGCCTGAACCAGCCAGAACTTGGCAGGACTCTGGCCCTGATGATAACATCAAACAAGATGCCAGCCAACAGGTAACATTCAGTTAGACTTTGTTGTAAGAAATAAACTTTGTAGACCTTTTCTTGTTCTCTTAGTTTACAGCTTTTAGTTGGAAAGCTGTTCTTTAGTCAGAAGGTACCTTAAACAGCATTCAGCCAACCATTGGATCACATGGTTTTAGTGGTTCTCCTCATAGAGCCCAAACGAACCAGTGGCACACACACCTATAGAAGGATTGTTGAAACATGCGCCCATGGGTGTCCAACCAAGCCAATCATTCACACACACATAACAGATTTCTGATGGCTACTTGTGGGGCCCTCCGTATGGATCTAAAGTTGTCTTGGTTATTCCAACCAAGCCAATCATTCACACACACACAATAACAGATTTCTGATGGCTACTTGTGGGGCTCTCCGTATGGATCGAAAGTTGTCTCATGTTTTTAGATCATATTTTGGTTATGGACATTATGGAGGCTGATTATATTACAGCTATAGTTCCACACATCCTCAACAGCAAAACGACTAAAGTGTCATGCTGAAGGATGCTCCACTACATCCATAAAGATGCTGTTATAGGACCTGATTAGACATCAGGTCTGACTGGAACACTTTAGTTAGAAAAGCTTGTTTGGTTTTGGGGACTAACTTCACATGATTTAACTATACAGGTCTTGAGTCTGTCATTTGTGGTGTCTGTATGATGTTGGTAAGTTATTTGTGGTTTTAATTCCAGGTGACAGGCTCTCAGGCTCCTGTTGACGGTGCTCTGCCTGAACCAGCCAGAACTTGGCAGGACTCTGACCCTGATGATAACATCAAACAAGATGCCAGCCAACAGGTAACATTCAGTTAGACTTTGTTGTAAGAAATCAACTTTGTAGACCTTTTCTTGTTCTCTTAGTTTACAGCTTTTAGTTGGAAAGCTGTTCTTTAGTCAGAAGGTACCTTAAACAGCATTCAGCCAACCATTGGATCACACGGTTTTAGTGATTCTCCTCATAGAGCCCAAACGAACCAGTGGCACACACACCTATAGAAGGATTGTTAAAACATGCGCCCATGGGTGTCCAACCAAGCCAATCATTCACACACACAACAGATTTCTGATGGCTACTTGTGGGGCCCTCCGTATGGATCTAAAGTTGTCTTGGTTATTCCAACCAAGCCAATCATTCACACACACACACTAACAGATTTCTGATGGCTACTTGTGGGGCCCTCCGTATGGATCGAAAGTTGTCTCATGTTTTTAGATCATATTTTGGTTATGGACATTATGGAGGCTGACTATATTACAGCTATAGTTCCACTCGTCCTCAACAGCAAAACGGCTAAAGTGTCATGCTGAAGGATGCTCCACTACATCCATAAAGATGCTGTTATAGGACCTGATTAAACATCAGGTCTGACTGGAACACTTTAGTTAGAAAAGCTTGTTTGGTTTTGGGGACTAACTTCACATGATTTAACTATACAGGTCTTGAGTCTGTCATTTGTGGTGTCTGTATGATGTTGGTAAGTTATTTGTGGTTTTAATTCCAGGTGACAGGCTCTCAGGCTCCTGTTGACGGTGCGCTGCCTGAACCAGCCAGAACTTGGCAGGACTCTGACCCTGATGATAACATCAAACAAGATGCCAGCCAACAGGTAACATTCAGTTAGACTTTGTTGTAAGAAATCAACTTTGTAGACCTTTTCTTGTTCTCTTAGTTTACAGCTTTTAGTTGGAAAGCTGTTCTTTAGTCAGAAGGTACCTTAAACAGCATTCAGCCAACCATTGGATCACATGGTTTTAGTGATTCTCCTCATAGAGCCCAAACGAACCAGTGGCACACACACCTATAGAAGGATTGTTGAAACATGCGCCCATGGGTGTCCAACCAAGCCAATCATTCACACACACATAACAGATTTCTGATGGCTACTTGTGGGGCCCTCCGTATGGATCTAAAGTTGTCTTGGTTATTCCAACCAAGCCAATCATTCACACACACACAATAACAGATTTCTGATGGCTACTTGTGGGGCCCTCCGTATGGATCGAAAGTTGTCTTGGTTATTCCAACCAAGCCAATCATTCACACACACATAATAACAGATTTCTCATGGCTACTTGTGGGGCCCTCCGTATGGATCGAAAGTTGTCTTGGTTGTTCCAACCAAGCCAATCATTCACACACACATAATAACAGATTTCTGACAGCTACTTGTGGGGCCCTCCGTATTGACCGAAGGTTGTCTCATGTTTTTAGATCATATTTTGGTTATGGACATTATGGAGGCTGATTATATTACAGCTATAGTTCCACACATCCTCAACAGCAAAACGGCTAAAGTGTCATGCTGAAGGATGCTCCACTACATCCATAAAGATGCTGTTATAGGACCTGATTAGACATCAGGGCTGACTGGAACACTTTAGTTAGAAAAGCTTGTTTGGTTTTGGGGACTAACTTCACATGATTTAACTATACAGGTCTTGAGTCTGTCATTTGTGGTGTCTGTATGATGTTGGTAAGTTATTTGTGGTTTTAATTCCAGGTGACAGGCTCTCAGGCTCCTGTTGACGGTGCGCTGCCTGAACCAGCCAGAACTTGGCAGGACTCTGACCCTGATGATAACATCAAACAAGATGCCAGCCAACAGGTAACATTCAGTTAGACTTTGTTGTAAGAAATAAACTTTGTAGACCTTTTCTTCTTCTCTTAGTTTACAGCTTTTAGTTGGAAAGCTGTTCTTTAGTCAGAAGGTACCTTAAACAGCATTCAGCCAACCATTGGATCACACGGTTTTAGTGGTTCTCCTCATAGAGCCCAAACGAACCAGTGGCGCACACACCTATAGAAGGATTGTTAAAACATGCGCCCATGGGTGTCCAACCAAGCCAATCATTCACACACACAACAGATTTCTGATGGCTACTTGTGGGGCCCTCCGTATGGATCTAAAGTTGTCTTGGTTATTCCAACCAAGCCAATCATTCACACACACACAATAACAGATTTCTGATGGCTACTTGTGGGGCCCTCCGTATGGATCGAAAGTTGTCTCATGTTTTTAGATCATATTTTGGTTATGGACATTATGGAGGCTGATTATATTACAGCTATAGTTCCACACATCCTCAACAGCTAAACGGCTAAAGTGTCATGCTGAAGGATGCTCCACTACATCCATAAAGATGCTGTTATAGGACCTGATTAGACATCAGGTCTGACTGGAACACTTTAGTTAGAAAAGCTTGTTTGGTTTTGGGGACTAACTTCACATGATTTAACTATACAGGTCTTGAGTCTGTCATTTGTGGTGTCTGTATGATGTTGGTAAGTTATTTGTGGTTTTAATTCCAGGTGACAGGCTCTCAGGCTCCTGTTGACGGTGCTCTGCCTGAACCAGCCAGAACTTGGCAGGACTCTGACCCTGATGATAACATCAAACAAGATGCCAGCCAACAGGTAACATTCAGTTAGACTTTGTTGTAAGAAATAAACTTTGTAGACCTTTTCTTGTTCTCTTAGTTTACAGCTTTTAGTTGGAAAGCTGTTCTTTAGTCAGAAGGTACCTTAAACAGCATTCAGCCAACCATTGGATCACACGGTTTTAGTGGTTCTCCTCATAGAGCCCAAACGAACCAGTGGCACACACACCTATACATGGATATTTGAAACATGCGCCCATGGGTGTCCAACCAAGCCAATCATTCACACACACATAACAGATTTCTGATGGCTACTTGTGGGGCCCTCCGTATGGATCGAAAGTTGTCTTGGTTATTCCAACCAAGCCAATCATTCACACACACATAATAACAGATTTCTGATGGCTACTTGTGGGGCCCTCCGTATGGATCTAAAGTTGTCTTGGTTATTCCAACCAAGCCAATCATTCACACACACATAATAACAGATTTCTGATAGCTACTTGTGGGGCCCTCCGTATGGATCGAAGGTTGTCTCATGTTTTTAGATCATATTTTGGTTATGGACATTATGGAGGCTGATTATATTACAGCTATAGTTCCACACATCCTCAACAGTTAAACGGCTAAAGTGTCATGCTCAAGGATGCTCCACTACATCCATAAAGATGCTGTTATAGGACCTGATTAGACATCCAGAACTGACTGGAACACTTTAGTTAGAAAAGCTTGTTTGGTTTTGGGGACTAACTTCACATGATTTAACTATACAGGTCTTGAGTCTGTCATTTGTGGTGTCTGTATGATGTTGGTAAGTTATTTGTGGTTTTAATTCCAGGTGACAGGCTCTCAGGCTCCTGTTGATGGTGCGCTGCCTGAATCAGCCAGAACTTGGCAGGACTCTGACCCTGATGATAACATCAAACAAGATGCCAGCCAACAGGTAACATTCAGTTAGACTTTGTTGTAAGAAATAAACTTTGTAGACCTTTTCTTGTTCTCTTAGTTTACAGCTTTTAGTTGGAAAGCTGTTCTTTAGTCAGAAGGTACCTTAAACAGCATTCAGCCAACCATTGGATCACACGGTTTTAGTGGTTCTCCTCATAGAGCCCAAACGAACCAGTGGCACACACACCTATAGATGGATTGTTGAAACATGCGCCCATGGGTGTCCAACCAAGCCAATCATTCACACACACATAACAGATTTGTGATGGCTACTTGTGGGGCCCTCCGTATGGATCTAAAGTTGTCTTGGTTATTCCAACCAAGCCAATCATTCACACTCACATAATAACAGATTTCTGATAGCTACTTGTGGGGCCCTCCGTATGGATCGAAGGTTGTCTCATGTTTTTAGATCATATTTTGGTTATGGACATTATGGAGGCTGATTATATTACAGCTATAGTTCCACACATCCTCAACAGCTAAACGGCTAAAGTGTCATGCTGAAGGATGCTCCACTACATCCATAAAGATGCTGTTATAGGACCTGATTAGACATCCAGAACTGACTGGAACACTTTAGTTAGAAAAGCTTGTTTGGTTTCGGGGACTAACTTCACATGATTTAACTATACAGGTCTTGAGTCTGTCATTTGTGGTGTCTGTATGATGTTGGTAAGTTATTTGTGGTTTTAATTCCAGGTGACAGGCTCTCAGGCTCCTGTTGATGGTGCGCTGCCTGAACCAGCCAGAACTTGGCAGGACTCTGACCCTGATGATAACATCAAACAAGATGCCAGCCAACGGGTAACATTCAGTGCGACTTTGTTGTAAGAAATAAACTTTGTAGACCTTTTCTTGTTCTCTTAGTTTACAGCTTTTAGTTGGAAAGCTGTTCTTTAGTCAGAAGGTACCTTAAACAGCATTCAGCCAACCATTGGATCACACGGTTTTAGTGGTTCTCCTCATAGAGCCCAAACGAACCAGTGGCACACACACCTATAGATGGATTGTTGAAACATGCGCCCATGGGTGTCCAACCAAGCCAATCATTCACACACACATAACAGATTTCTGATGGCTACTTGTGGGGCCCTCCGTATGGATCTAAGGTTGTCATGGTTATTCCAACCAAGCCAATCATTCACACACACATAACAGATTTCTGAAATATGGTTTCTTGTGGCTTCTTTGTTGTAAATTTTGGAGCCTTTTCCATGTTTTATATGTAAAATTTCCTGTGATATAAGGTTTTGGCATATTTCAGAGGATGTGTACAGCACCGGTCGTCTACCAGTTAAGATATTGGACAGAAATTTTAATTATTTTGAGCAAAGAAATTCTAGTCTTTATATTAATACAGCATATAAGAGTAGCTTGCAGAAACTAACAACACATTTCTTTTAATTCCCTCCATAGAGCTATCAATTATCAAAGGAGTTTCTCAAAGTGGACTACTCAGACAGTGATGATACTGACAATGATTCCCAAAAGGACTGCTCTGTACCTCTGCAAATCAATCTGCTCAAAACAAGAGTATATTAAATTTGACCAAGCATTCTTATACAGGTGCAGTTAATTTTTGTTTTAGAATATTGCTATACTGTGTTTTTTTTCTGTACTTAAAAATCATCATTTCAGATGGGCTGATCCCAGAAGTGATAGAAGTGACCTCTTGTACCTCCGCATCTCGTGGCCCAAGTAATGAAAAGTCTGCCAAAAAGGGAGGTGAGTTTAGAGTAATCCTTTTCAATATATAACTTTATCACAGTTGCTTTTAAATTGCCCAATTGTTACTACTGTATCAGTATCTAATTATCCTCACATATGCTGCTTACTAAGATTTAGATGACCCAAGCAAGATATATTAAACACCACTTGACTTTTTTTCTTAGACATGTAAGGTCTAAACTTTTGAATTTTGTCATAAAATGAAAATTGACCCATCCTTTCTCATGTGAGTTACAGGTCATTGCTAACCTTGATTATATGTGAGATGTTTGTTTACATCTATTTTTAAATAGAGGTAATGTATACATGACACATTTACCGTATTTTCCGGACTATAAGTCGCTCCGGAGTATAAGTCGCACCAGCCATAAAATGCCCCAAAAAGTGAAAAAAAACATATATAAGTCGCTCCGGAGTATAAGTCGTATTTTGGGGGCAATTTATTCGACAAAATCCCACACCAAAAACAGTCATGAACGAGCAACAACAGGCTAAACGATAGCAACAACAGGCTAAACGATAGGTATGCTAACGTGCCAAACACAAACAAAGAGCTGAGAACGGGCCTGACGTAACATATAGAGTGATTAAGGACAACTATTACATGAATAACATGTTTATAAAACCATCAGTGTCACTCCAATTCATTAAATAGCAACAACAGGCTAAACGATAGGTATGCTAACGTGACAAACTCAAACAAAGAGCTGAGAACGGGCCTGACGTAACATATAGAGTGATTAAGGACAACTATTACATGAATAACATGTTTATAAAACCATCGGTGTCACTCCAATTCATTAAATCCATCGATCGTTCTTTGTCAACAATGGGTGCGCGCGACTGAGGGCGCTTGCACTTCAAAATATTCCACAGGCTCATATAACGATAGATAAACTATATTTCAAATAACTATAATATAAGCCAATAATATTATCAAACCATCCGTGCACTTTAAATCCATTAAATCCATCGGTCAAATTCCTCGTCCTTTGTCAACATCGCCGCGCGTGCGCCCTGACGTCAGCCTCGTCTTTATTCCACAGATCTAGTATATAACTATATTGTAGCGTTAACAAAGTACAAGGATAGACGTGGGTTTGGTATACGGCTCTTTATTAAACAAAACAAACTTCCAAGCGTGTGGCGGCGTGGACTTCCAGACACGAGAGCTCCATGGCATAGGACCGGGCGTGCGTAATGGCCATGTCCGAGCCCCGCGCACCGTTCAGCGGACAGCCACTCGGCCGAGCGTCGGCCCCCGACTCAGTAGAGACCGGGCGTGCGTAAAAGCCATAATAGTTTTTCAAACCTTCTATGTCACTCCAAATCCTTAATTCCTTCAAACTCTTTGTCCTCCGTGTCACTTAGAAATGATCACCGCTAATGATGGTAGTCCTTGTGTGGGCACGTTTGTATGTAAACAACCGGCGCGCCGCGCTACTGACGTCACTTGAAATAGTAATCCATTGGTACATCATGGTTCTCCAAACTTTCTTTCTGCTGCTCGATTACTGTTTTCAGCTGCATATTTTACAACTTGAAGTTTGTAACCTGCAAAATATGAGTTTCTTTTTGGTGTCATTTTTCTTAAGCCCACCCAGTTGATGAGTCACGGCCAACGGTAAAATTTAGAGCGCCCTCATCCAGTTTCGTCTGAAAATATAATTTTTTTTGGTTGTTTTATCAAAGTCAAAGTCTGCTTTATCGTCGATATATTTTTTTATATACTAAGACACACAAAGAGATTGAAATTACATTTCCACTATCCCTCGGTGAGATAGTACACATATGCATACAAGCAACACAAAAAAACCCCAAGAAGGCACTAACAATGAATAAATAAGAGTATTGAATAAATGATAAATAAACAAATAATAATAAATAATAATAATAAATATAAGAGGAGCAAAAATGGAGCAAGTGTACATACAGCAGACAGTGGACTTGGATATGGTGCTTTAAAGTGTTAATTGCTTTATTTGATGTTTTCTCTATTTTTTATGTTTTGAATATGTTCAAGATAAAGAAATAAAAGCATGTGAAGTGATCAACTATACTAAAAATAACATGGGAAGTGGTCAACTATACTTGTAAGTGATGTCTTAATGATCAAGTAAAAATTTGTGAAAAAAAAACATATATAAGTCGCTCCTGAGTATAAGTCGCCCCCCCACCCAAACTATGAAAAAAACCGCGACTTATAGTCCGGAAATTACGGTACCTCAAAAGAGAGAAAGAAAAATTGCTCTAGATTAACCTATTAGTGAATATGCAAATTCACACATTGTCACACCAAGGCAGATACCATTCTTATACAGCTTGCATTTAATTTTTTACACATTATATATTTCCAAATTTACTTTTATCATCTTTGTTTGTCCATGTGTAGCACGTTATCAAAGCAAATTCCCCATACATGTAAAACACTGTCTGAAAAAAGTTTTTCTCTGATTTTTATTTTTTATTTTCCCTGATTTTGCAACAACTTGTATCTGTTCTTAATGGTTTTGTCAGAGAAATGGTGCATCCCAATGTGCTGCCATGGTGGAGTTTGACTGCCTGTGCAACCTCTGTAGGGTCCAGGAATTGCTTCATCTACCAGCAGTGACATTCTGGTCAAATGCAAAACTGCTTAAAAGTAATCAAGAAAATGAGAGACCTCTTTCCCCCACCACCAAAACTGGGGGCATTCTAATGTTACCCTTTTGTGCATCTATTTTTAATTTTGTTAATATCAAAACAGCTGACACTGAAGACCACCTAGCAACTTAAATGACCGGATTAATATCTCAGATATTAACTGATTTACTTATGTCTATTGTAGGCTCATCACTGTTGACAAAGATAGTTGACGTTATAAAATATCTCATTTGAATTATATTGTCGGATAATTGTACATAAAGTGAATGTATTCTTTATGCAATTTTGTTCTAATTAAGTTGTAAACTAAAAAGTGCTCTTCCTATGCCCTTAGGTAACGGAAAAGTTGTGAAAAGAAGCTGGACCCCAGAGGAATGTGCTGCAGTAAATAAACATTCAAGGAAGTATATATTGACAAATCAGGTTCCTGGTAAGCTTGACTGCGAGAGATGCATTGCTGCAGAACCACAAGCACCGAGCTGTTAAGTACTTTGTCAAAAAGAGAATAACCACCATGAGGAGAAAATATGAGTGAAAGAGCTTCCCTTAACAGAGATAGAAACACATGGCTGGTCCTGTTTCACCATTTGTTCACTATTTGTTTGTGATTTTTTTTATGCTCCACTTCTCCTGTTCGTAAATGTTAGATTAAATAAGTTCCTTTATTCATTGGCTACATTTGTAATGTGTCCATTTAAAATTTTGACTCGACAATTATTACTTGTAAATCCTGTGTACTTTATAGTTAGCTAAAATGCAGAATTTAAATATTTTAAAATGTACCAATATGACTGAACAAATTGAAGAATATTAAGACTGTGACCAAGGAAAATGGACCAGAATCTGAATAAAGACTTCAGAATGTATTTTAGAATGCACATTTCAATGTATATCTAGTATATTTAGCCAGATGAAAGTATTAATAACACTAACAAAATTTTTAGGTTTTCTCAAATGATTAAGTCCACACAAATGCATGTTTGGGTTAGATTAGGGTTGGGGTTGAACTTGATAGATCCTCTTTATAAAGGCAGACCTAACAAGTCTTAAATCTTAACAGCAAGCTCCATAACTGGCTAAAAAAATAATGTGTGTATAGGTAGACCTCTTAAGGTTGAAATATTAAAAGCGATCCCCATAACTGACTAAAAATCTCATGTGTGTAAAGGTGGACCCCGCAAAGCCGGAATGTTAGAAACAGGCCCCAGATATGACTGAAAAACTGACATGAAAAAAAAAGTTTCAAATTGTGTTTATTGAAAGTGATTTTTAGTAACAAGATTTTTTTTGGGAGTTGCCTGATTTTTTTCATAGTTCTTGGACCACTAGAAAGGGTGGACCCCAGAACTCGGTAAATTAAGTTGGGTCCTGCAGAGGGAGGTTAACAAGGATGTGTGTGTGTGTGTGTGTGTGTGTGTGTGTGTGTGTGTGTGTGTGTGTGTGTGTGTGTGTGTGAGTGCGCATGCGTGTGTGCGTGCGCGCGTGCGTGCGAAATGTGTTCAGGTACACCCACTTGGCATCCATGTGTGACTAGACCACAGTGTGGGGGACCTGATGCTAAGCCGACATGACAGAAGCAAATAATGTCTGCTCCCGTTATCTTCTCTTCCCCCTCGGCCCTGCAGGAACCTTTTAAAGGGCCAAACACTGATACAAACACACATGCACAGAGATGCACATAGTATGTACAGTATGCCGTAGATATGAGCCGTGTACCAACTGCACACATATGTATGCCCATGATACATGATGTTGCACAATCCAAAATTGTAAGAATGAGTACTCTGTACTAGTTTTGCAACACTGAAACTACCTGAATAGTATACAATTGCACTTGAAGCACAATTGTTTCGAGGTCAAACGCTGCATTCAAGATTTCTGAGAAATCTCAAAATTTTTATTTGGAGCTAACAAGGTCAAATTGGGCAGTGTGCAAGTGATTTGTTTGCTTTGTGAATTGAGCACTTAGACCATTTAAAAACATAAATCCAAGTTAATAAGTAGGAACTCTTTTGAGCAGCATTTAATTCAGGATACAATCATTGCACACAACTCGAAACGTAACCTCAGATGCTATAGCACGAACTTGTGAGGCGTCTCCTGGCCAGTCCACAAATATTTTCAAACACTACTGTGGTGAGCGGGTGTTGCCATGGCAATGTCATAGACATAGCTGGTTTCGTTATTGCAAGACATCATGCTACCAAAATGATTGTGAAACTGACATTTTGACTTAAAACTAATGAAATGCATATGTGGTTTACACGTAAAAATTAAAGATTGAGTGAAAATTCATCTTACTTTTAAATTTCAACTATGATTATAACTGAGATATTGTCACCATAAGATGGCTTAAAGCACATATGTCAGAGTTACGGCCCGCGGGCCAGATCCGGCCCGCGAATTGATTATCTATGGCCCCCTGGATGATATTGAATTACTATTAGAACCGGCCCGTAGGCCACAGCCGCGCGCTGGTGTTTTGCACGCACCAACACTACATTTCCCACAATGCAACGGTAGCCCGCGATGTCCCTGCAGCTCGCACAAGCGGCTTCATTATTCATCAGTAGTCAGAGCAGAGTTCAACTTTCTGATACCCCCCTCCTCAAAAATGGCTAAACGTAAGGTGGACGCTGAGAACAGGGGGTTTCAGGCCAGGTGGGAGGCAGAGTACATGTTTACGGAGGTAAGAGACAAACCTGTGTGTCTTCTGTGTGGAGAAAATGCGGCTGTAATGAAAGAATTAAATTTAAGAAGGCACTATCAAACGTCTAAGAAACACACAGACCAAGACAAGAATATGGAATATGAACAAAAGCTACAGAAGGTGGAAGAATTAAAACGAGGCCGTAAGTCCAGACAGGCTATGTTCACGTATGCTAAATCACAAAGCGAGGCTGCTGCCAAGGCTAGCTTTATTGTGTCAAAAGAGATCGCCAAATCAGCCCGGCCCTTTGCAGAAGGAGAGTTGATCAAAAACGGGTTTTGAGCCTCAGAGCCTAACCCCGAACATTGATGAACTTGTACAAACAATGAGACACCTCTAGGTATCAGGCTCAGCCTCAGACAAGTGAGCATCACAGAACAGGAACGTATTTTCCGTTTTTTAATTCGGTTACATTTTTACATTTGTTTCTACAAGACGTGATTTTTCTTTGAAGAAAGTATTGTTTTGTCTGTGTGCCGTAAATTTTTGAATTTTATTTATTTATATTTATTTTTCAGTTGAATGGACCAAGGGAAAATTGCAGATAAGAGCCATGAGAAAGAATACAACTGATTTGATTATTTTTTTATTTTACGATTTGAAAGCAATGATCGGTAGATCATAGAGCAGCACAATAATACATTTTCAGTTTATAATGCATGCACTTTTACTTATGCATTTATGTTGATATTAAGAAACACATTTTGTTTTTAAAACAATTGAATTTTTTGCTGTTTGGCTGTTGAAAATATTTTCCCTTGAAGTTACTGACAGAGCCATAACAAAATATTGCCATATTCATTTAATCATTAAATAATGTACACTGTGTTAGGTCTTAGTTCAAAAGGCTATGTGCAATCATTCCGATATATTTTAATAAACATTGAACCAGTCCGGCCCTCGGCTTGTAGCAAATTTGTTTTTTTGGCCCTCGGTGTGTTTGACTTTGACATCCCTGGCTTAAAGACTAAAAAATGTTGGGATTTCCACATTGAATGTTATATTCACTGTATTACGATGTCTCAATTGCACCAACACGCCTTCCATTGAGGAAGCAGAGCTTGGGAACTCTCCTCTGGTGCTGAAGCTACAGAGGTGGTTTTAAACCGCTCGGTAGCAAAGCCTCAGAGGTGGATGAGAGTTCCTAAAGGCTCTGGATGTTGTGGGGCTGTCCTGGCTGACATGCCTCTACAACAGGGGTTTTCAACTGGTTTTGTCCAAGGTACCACCATTATAACCAAGAAGCAACTCAGGGACCGCTGTTTTGGCGGGATATTATTTTGTTTTGCACCCAAGGAGAATAGACCTATGCAGACTATTCATTTCTATCTGTGTGTTTATTTTGGGAATCTCAGCTACATTTGACATAATTTGGATGGGTAAATGATTCACAAAATTAGCTAGAAAATAACCCAAGTATAAATAATAAATCAATTCTATTTTTAAAAATGTCATTATTTTCCATTTCCAATTTTGCAGACCACCTGCAATACCGCCAGGGACCACTAGATAGCCGCGGACCATCGCCCTGCTCTACAACATCGCGTGGACATTGGGGACAGTGTCTATGGATTGGCAGAACAAGGTGGTGTCCCCCTACGCGAGGGTGTGTTCCAACTACAGACGAATCGCAATCCTCAGCGTCCCTGACAAGGTCTATTCAGGGGTGCTGGAGGAGGGTTCAATCGAAGGTTGAATATCAGATTCAGGAGTCTCCTAGACAATTTAGTGTTTTACATGAAAACTAACTTAATTACACAAGGGCTTTCAAGGGTTTTCGAATCATCCATTAGCCTTCTAACAGAAGTAGCAAACACAATGGAGCATTTGAACACTGGAGGGGTGGTTGCTGGGAATGGGCCTTTATACACCTATACAGACATTTGGAACTAGAATAGTCATTTACCACATTACCACTGTATAGAGTGTATTCCTGATTAGTTTAATGTTATCCTCATTGAAAAATAGAAATTTCTAAGTGACCCCAAACCTTTGAACGGTAGTGTATGCGCAATGTTTATGGTTGGTTTGAGGCCACTGTCATGCACAGGCCCCAGCGTTCCAGATTTCCATATCTCAACGTATGCCATGTTAACCTCTCACTGGAGTAGTACTCTTAATGGCGCTCCTTTTGTGAGTTGGAGTTCAATGATTGCTTCGATGCAATGCACTGGCAGAAATGGACTATACGGCACACCTGTTTTTGACAAGTGATGAATGTATGATGTTCTCCACTCGTCATCTCATATCACCAATGCATGCGTGTCTATCTGCTTCAAACCCAGCAACCAGCCAACCAACCAGTACAAGCCTGTTGCTAGGGCAACAGCTGTCTAGGGGATACTTCTTGTTTCTCACACCTCCTTCAGCCTTCTCCTTCTTTTCCAACCCTCACTCAATCTTCTTTCATTCAGTCTTCGGGCCTTGCATTCATCATTGTAGCTGTTTGTCACTAATCTAAACTCATTAAAAGTAAAACAAACAGGGTAGTGTAATGCAACAGCATCTACACTGCAATTAAATAATCAGAAAACATTCACAAATATAAAGTAAACCTACATCCTACAAAAGGAAATCTATGTGTGCGTGAGCGTGCATGAGCATGGGTGCATATGTATGTACTGCCCTCTACTGATCAAACAGGAGAAATGTTACACTACATTTAACTGTACTGTATAATAGGCCTATACGTATTGCATAGTTTGGCTTCAGAATTAAACTACTATTAATTGATTAATTAGAATCAGCGTCTGCGATTGTCAGGCGAACAGTTCAGTGTGCCGCCCAAAGACTGCCAGGATGGGGTCCAGCATGCCCGCGATCCTCGTGACGATAAAACGATTCAGAAAATGGATGGATGGACGCAGGATAGAATTATTGTATTTTAAGGGGTACAAGAACTCATTGACACTAAAAGGTGCTAGTTCGTTTATTTTTAATGTGTATGTTCAATTAAAAGAAGCATTTTTGCCATGCTCATTGCAAAATTCTGTGCACACCAAACTTCAATTTCAATTCCTATTGCATTTATCTGTGAGCTCTCGACCCAGACAGAAGTGCTGTCAAGCACTTTTTTGCCATTTACATGGCTGAGTGGGCACAGAGTGACCCAAGTGTGGTACCACTCGTACCACTCGTGG
Source organism: Syngnathus scovelli (assembly GCF_024217435.2). Taxonomy (NCBI): domain Eukaryota; kingdom Metazoa; phylum Chordata; class Actinopteri; order Syngnathiformes; family Syngnathidae; genus Syngnathus; species Syngnathus scovelli. Next base: position 21,458,170 of record NC_090848.1, read on the forward strand.
TACGTTGGCTCCCGCTACACAGTGCAATTGTGCATATTTAATATTTCAATTCCTTTGTATTTTATTGGTTTGTTTTAAATATTTATAAAGGTGAAGTTTGTTTATAACATCTAAGAAATTTTAATTGAATCATTGTTGAAGTACAGTTTTTTTTAAGTGGAGTACCAATGTTCCAACTGTATTGCATTGTGCATACTGCATACTGTAACTTAAATTCAGACATGCGTGTGTATACCTAGGTGTGTTTGAATTCTGCTTATCAGTGAATGCCTGCACACATGAATGGTTGACATTCTTCATATTCTCGCCGGAAGAGGAGGGAAAAAACGAGGCAAAAGGTTAACACTGGTGAGTGGCAGCAGGTCACTCACCCAGCGGGACTACATGTGAATGATGTAATCTAATCTTGGCAAGTTACCTGTGAGGATATTTTCTCCCATGACTTTGACCTGCACTTCCAGCGAGTGTTGCGAGGTGTATGTGATCTCAGCTGTGGCGTGGGCAACCTCCCCGATGAACAAGGGGTACAAGAACTCAGTCTTCTCCACACGAACCAAAACAGCCACGCAGCGGTCCTGTGGAAGGCAGTGCAGCGCAACATTATCATTGATTAACATTTGAAGCAAAGCATGCATAGTTAACAACTGCATTGATCAGACAAGCAAGGTACCACGATGTCTGAAGATGTATCGTGTGATATCTTAGAGCTCCTTTCAAAGTTCCAGAAAATAAACAGATGCAGTGTTTTCTGTACTGTTTGATGATAATTGTTTGCGAGATTTTTTTACAAAATTGTGAACTGAGTCAGACGAGCATTGCATTACAATACATGAAATGGGTTTGGCATATAGTGCTGTACTAATTTATTAGACCAGTCTAAACAAGCAAATACAGATGCTTTAACATGTGTTCAGTGAAGCAGTATTTGCATGTCATATCTGAAGAGAAGCTGAAATGTAAGACATCATCAGAAGGTTGTTGAAGGCAAGACAAGATGCAATGATGTCAATCAAAACAGAAGTAGTTCAATGGGTGAAAGATAGACCATGATAATTATCAACAGTCAGTGTTGACGGCCTTTATTCATGTCAATGACTTCGCTGAACTGTTGCTTCTGTTCCATGTTGTAAACGTTTTTATTTCAACCTCCTGTTTTTGTTCAATTGCCATTGCATCAAAAGCATTCAAGCAGATCTTGGGGTCAAAAGGCTTTGCCTTGCAAATTATCTGGCTGGTGTTCTCTCCATCTGCATGTGCTGCTTAAAGAAGGGATTCAGAGTGAACATGTGCAATAGACTGCTTTGGCACCAGCCACTACTTACCAGCTTGATTTCATTTTATACTTGTATGACATTTTCAATTGAAATTTTATATAATGTCCAGATTGGACTAGAAATATTCCAAAGGCTGAAGAGGCTGTTGGTTTAAATAAAGGGATTTAAGACATGGCAAGTCAATGTGTTTTTCGACCAAAGTTGAATACAGAGTCTCATCTAGAGGAGTCAAAAGATAACTACTGGTTCATGAAGCAAATTTGAAGCTTCATTTTCCTACATTGTGGTGCACACTTAAACTAAACTAAAGTAAGTCGATATGGTTGTAACCTCTCACCTCATTTTGTGTGTTGCAGTGTCGCGTGCTAATAATGCATCCTGCCTCCTCAATCATCTTCAGGATGTTGCCACCGTGCACGTTACCGACAATGTTGGCATCATCTGGCCGCATGAGCCTGCAGTAAAAAAGAAAGGGATTAGCACAGATGATGGCCAGTAAGGGCAGTCTTCTGCACGATTTACTCTAATCAGACAATTGATCGTTCACATTTGATTTGTTCTGCTTGGTATTCATTTGACTGGTATGTTGCATTAGAGACAAGTTTGAGAGGGAAAGACAATGTGATGCTGACAGGAAAAACAAAGTCACAAGAAACACTATAGGATGTGAATGATGTTGAAAGCTAGCAGTCAACATACCTGATGTGATGCACAATAACAAACCAATCTATGCTAAAGGTTTAGCAGAAGAAAAAAAAATATTACAGTCTGTAGTCACCCAATACATTTATTTATTGTGTCTTTGTAATGATCCCAAACAAGTAGTTACATGGGTCTGTTTGTTTTCTGAGTCATTTTGCAGTCAGATGTCTCAGATGTCATACCACAAGTGCTGCCCTTCGAACAGGTCATAGAAACAAGAAAGTTCAAATCTTTACACGATGATGAGTCACATTTACCACCCAACTGACTGGTCCTTGTTTTTTATGAATGACTGAGGACAAAATGACTCATAGTTAGTCACAATAGCAATTGCTCCGGCATCGGGAACAGAGGAGCTTATCACAATGCTAACATTTCCATGACCTTTCATTTAGAAAAGATACTTTACAAATGTGCTCCCTCGTAAGATATAAAGGTCACACTACAATCAAATACGCTATTATAAACAAAGAACTGTGAAGAATACCTGCAGAGGTCATGTTTGAAATTTGCCGTCTCCACTTCACAAGGTACAATTTTTCTCGGAGGCCTGAAGCAGCGCATCTTCCAAACCTGACCCTCTCTTGCTTTGTCTTTCTCTAAGCCACTTACAAGATGTTTGGATGCTTTCTGCATCCAGGTTTGGGATTTAAAGGCCTGATGTCACTAAGTCGCCATCTCGACTGGTCTAACTGGATAAGAGCCCGCCCACTGATGAGGTGATAAGATACCAAGCTGACACTAGAGCGACTCACCGTCAGTGTCGTGTGCCCTGGTTGACAAGGGAATCTCAGGAATCTTGATTGCTTCTGCCAAGAAACTAATCTCTGAGTTGTCTGTCTAAGCCGGAGGTCGGCAACCCAAAATGTTCAAAGAGCCATATTGAACCCCCCCAAAAAAAACATACCTGTCTGGAGCCGCAAAAATCTAAAAGCTTTTTATAAGGCAACATAGACTGTCAATACATGAGCTGTATGTCTACTATTAAAATAATTAAGTGGGCTACAAATACAAAGCAAAAAAAGCGACGCAAAACGTCGCCCCTGGATAGCCAGCGGACTTTGTTGTGCAGCAGGAGATTGGCATATTCGCTGTCAACTTCATCTAGCAATTCACGGGACCGCCTAGGATCCGCCTGGATGACGCAGGGACCGCCTTGGATGCGCCTGGACTGCCTTGGATGCGCCTGGACTGCCTTGGATGCACCTGGATGGAGCCAGGACTGCCTTGGATGCGCCTGGACGAAGCCAGGACTGCCTTGGATGCGCCTGGTCAAAGCCAGGGCTGCCTTGGATGCGCCTGGACAAAGCCAGGACTGACTTGGATGCGTCTGGACGACGCCGGGACCGCCTTGGATGCGCCTTGGATGCGCCTTGGATTCGCCTTGGATGCGCCTTGGATGCGCCTTGGATGCGCCTTGGATGCGCCTTGGATGCGCCCGGACTGCCTTGAATGCGCCTGGACGAAGCCAGGAACGCCTTGGATGTGCCTGGACGAAGCCAGGACTGCCTGGACAAAGCCAGGACTGCCTTGAATGCGCCTGGACGAAGCCAGGGCTGCCTTGTATGCGCCTGGAGAAAGCCAGGACTGCCTTGGATGCGTCTGGCCGACACTGGGACCGCCTTGGATGCGCCTGGACTGCCTTGGATGCGCCTGGACGAAGCCAGGAACGCCTTGGATGTGCCTGGATGAAGCCAGGACTGCCTGGACAAAGCCAGTACCGCCTTGGATGCGCTTGGATGTGCCTGGATGAAGTCAGGACTGCCTGGACAAAGCCAGGACCGCCTTGGATGCGCCTGAACGAAGCCAGGACCGCCTTGGATGCGCCTGGACCAGGGGTGTCAAACTCATTTTGGTCTGGGGGCCGCATACAACTTAATCGGATCTCAAGGGGGCCAGACCAGTAAACTAATTCCAAAATTACATAGAACTAACAATAAGTCCACTTTTTTTCTTTGTAATAGTGCAAAGAAGACGTAAATTATAAAAATCTTTATATGAAATGAATTGTCCCTGTTACTAAATATATTATGAACAACTTAAGAGTTTTTAAGAAAAGTATGTGCAATTTCAACAACACTTTTAATCACTTTAACATTTATTCAAGTTCAAAACTCACATAACATATATGGCATGCATAAGAAATTGTCAGGACTCGTCCCCGATCGTTTCATAGTTCTGTTCGTATGTCTGTGTGCTCGCCCATCCCCTCCTGTGTGCCCGTGATCAGTGTGATTATTCCCACCTGCCTCTCGTTACCTGTCGTGTATATAAGTCCTGTCTGCCCCTCACTCCCTGTCGGATCGTCGATGTCGTGACGTTTGCTGTCCTTGTGGTTCCTGTCTGTTTCGAGTCTGTTTCTGTTTGCCATCCCTGTCGGTCAGTCTGTCATGTTATTAGTTTGCCAGTTCTCGTCTGTTTCCCTCGATGCCTCGTTCCACTTCCCTTTTCCCTCAATAAACCCTGGTCCAAGCTGTACTTGGTCGTCCTGCTCCATTTCCATCCGATCGTGACAGAACGATCCGACCACTACAACGACCAGCGCTTGGACCCCCCTCCTCCATCAGATCCTGCTGCGATGCCCAATCCACGACCGCCAATCCGTGCATGTTCCAGCGCCATGGGCTTCGCGGCAGCGTTGGGACTCTGCTGCCGGAACGCCGGACCCGTGGCCACCGTCGGACTTTCTTCCGGCAACGCCGGGCCCGCGGCCGCCATCAGACTGCTTCTGGCGCCAGCGGCTTTGCGGCCGCGATCGGACTCTGCTGCCGCGATGCCGGACCCTCGGCCGCCATCGGAGTTCTTCTGGCACCAGCGGCTTCGCGGCCGCAATCGGACTTCACTGCAGCGACGCCGGACCCGCGGCCGCCATCGGAGTGCCTCCCTGCGCCATCGGACTCGCGGCCGCCAACGGGCTCCACCCCAGCGTCACCGGACCCGCGGCATTGCCGGGCCTCGTGCCAGCAATGCCGGACCCGCGATCATCACAGACCCTGCCCCCAATGCTGAAACACTGACTCCTGCTGCTACGAGCAGCTCTGGCTTCCTGTATGCCGCCGTGCGTGTGGCTGTGACTGTTGCCGCTGCACGCGGTTCAGACTCTCCGTTTGCCGCAGAGTGCGGTTCTGTTTCCCCAAGTCGCCGCCCGAGTGCGGTTCGGTTCCCCAAGTCGCCGCCCGTGTGCGGTTCGGTTCCCCAAGTCGCCGCCCGTGTGCGGTTCGGTTCCCCAAGTCGCCGCCCGTGTGCGGTTCTGTCCCCCAAGTCGCCGCCTGAGTGCAGTTCTGTCCCCCAAGTCGCCGCCCGTGTGCGGTTCGGTTCCCCAAGTCGCCGCCCGTGTGCGGTTCGGTTCCCCAAGTCGCCGCCCGAGTGCGGTTCGGTTCCCCAAGTCGCCGCCCGAGTGCAGTTCTGTCCCCCAAGTCGCCGCCAGAGTGCGGTTCTGTTTCCCCAAGTCGCCGCCCGAGCGCGGTTCTGTTTCCCCAAGTCGCCGCCCGAGCGCGGTTCGGTTCCCCAAGTCGCCGCCCGAGCACGGTTCGGTTCCCCAAGTCGTCGCCCGAGTGCGGTTCTGTCCCCCAAGCCGCCCGAGCGCGGTTCGGTTCCCCAAGTCGCAGCCCGAGCGCGGTTCTGTCCCCTATGTCGCCGCCCGAGCGCGGTTCGGTTCCCCAAGTCGCCGCCCGAGTGCGGTTCGGTTCCCCTAGTTGCCGCCCTAGTGCGGTTCGGTTCCCCTAGTTGTTTGTTTTTTGGGACGTCAGGAGCCGTCCCTTGTGGGGGGGGTTCTGTCAGGACTCGTCCCCGATCGTTTCATAGTTCTGTTCGTGTGTCTGTGTGCTCGCCCCTCCCCTCCTGTGTGCCCATGATCAGTGTGATTATTCCCACCTGCCTCCCGTTACCTGTCATGTATATAAGTCCTGTCTGCCCCTCACTCCCTGTCGGATCGTCGATGTCGTCACGTTTGCTGTCCTTGTAGTTCCTGTCTGTTTCGAGTCTGTTTCTGTTTGCCATCCCTGTCGGTCAGTCTGTCATGTTATTAGTTTGCCAGTTCTCGTCTGTTTCCCTCGATGCCTCGTTCCACTTCCCTTTTCCCTCAATAAACCCTGGTCCAAGCTGCACTTGGTCGTCCTGCTCTATTTCCATCTGATCGTGACAGAAATAATGCAAAGAAAACTGACAAGAAAACTGACTAGTACTGACTTTCCCAGCAATTACAACAGCAAATATTCAGAGCTGTTTATTTTTATAGTGCAATGTTGAAAGCAGCATTCCATAGGATTTAGTCTTGCTCAGTATTTGCCCCTGAAACTTGGCATCTTTTAGCCTGCATCAATATCAGGCATCATGTCCTGAGAAGCAGCCAGTTTCAGAATCTCATTTAAGTGCTTATGTGTGAGCTTTGAGCGAAGCTTTGTTTTATTAATGTTCATTACTGAGAAGACCTGCTCACAAAGGTAGGTAGTCCCAAACATGGACAACATTTTTGCAGCCAGTGCTGTCAATTTAGGATAGCCTGGTAGGAGATACTTGTAAAATGTGTCCAAGCCCACAGAAGCAAATTTGTCCTTCAATTCTACATCACACTGCAAATCAATGATTTCAAGTTGCATTTCAACGGGCACATCAGAAGCTCTGACTGTGAATGGTGAGCGAAAAACTGCAAATTCTGTCTCAAGTTCCCTAAAGACCTGAAATCGCTTCTCAAACTCCCTCTGCAACCCTGAAATCTTGTTGTCTTTGTACTTTGTCACTTCAGGATTAACGCTTGCAGCTCACACATCTCTGAGACAGGGAAAATGAGCAGGGTCACCGCTTGCCATCTGCGTCTCCCATAACGCAAGCTTTAACTTGAATGCACGTATGCTGTCATAATACTGTGTTACAATTTCTTTGCGTCCTTGCAGCATTTTGTTCAGATTATTCAAGTGCTCTGTAATATCAACCATAAATGCAAGGTCCTGCAGCCAAAGTGGGCACTGTAATTCCTTAACAGGTTTTCTTTTTTTCTCCATGAATTGTCCGATTTCCCCACGTACGTAGATCAAAGAAGCGCTTCAGCGCAGCACCTCTGCTTAACCATCTTACTTCAGTGTGGTATGGCAGACCACGGGTAATATTACAGTCACTGAGAAAGCTGTCAAACTGACAATGATTGAGACCTCTGGCTCGGATGAAATTAACAGTTCGGACAACCACCTCCATAGGGTGATCCATTTTTAGCGACTTGCAACATAATGCCTGATGATGCAAAATGCAATGAAATGTCAAAAAAAAATCACCTCTTCCATTTGCGGCTTGTACTTTCTCTCTGAACTTTGTCACAACACCTGCCTTTTTCCCGATCATTGACGGCGCGCCATCAGTAGCCAGGCTTACGGCGCGGGACCAGTCCGCCCCGACTCTGTCCAGCGCTCCAACAATGGAGCGGAAAATGTCATCAGCTGTTGTGGTGTCGGTCATAGGCACCAACTCGAGAAACTTCTGTGACAGTCAAAGTCTCGTCAACTACACGAATTAATATGGCCAGTTGAGCGACGTCCGTAATATCAGTACTCTCATCATTCGCAATGGAAAATCCCAGAAATGACTCCCCTTTGCGTTTCAGTTGGCTGTCCAAGTCTGCCGATAGTTCCGAAATCCTGTCTGCCACGGTATTTCTCGTCAAGCTAATATTGGCAAAAGCTTGTCGCTTCTCAGGACACACAATTTTGGCAGCCTTCAGCATACAGTTTTTGACGAACTCCCCGTCACAGTACGGCTTTGACGCTAATGCTATTTGGCTAGCAATTACGTAGCTGGCTTTCACCGCAGCATCACTGACCTCTCGGCTCCGGGTGAAAACAGATTGCTGTTTCCTCAGACCCACCAGCATTTCATTTACCTTCTGTTTTCTCAGTTCTCCGTGCAAGCTGTTGTATTTTTCTCCATGCTGAGTTTCATAGTGGCGCCGAATATTGTATTCCCTAAGCACCGAAACTTGGTGCATGCACACCAGGCACACGGGTTTCCCATTCACCTCCGTGAACATATAGGAAGAGGTCAATTTTTCTTGAAAAATCCGACACTCTGTGTCCACTTTCCTCTTTTTTGACAGACATTTCACTGAAGAGGGTGCCAGGGTCAACAGAAAAGGCAGGTAAAGCGATAGAATTGACTAAAACACAGCGCCCCTAGCGGACAATATAGGAACTGCACATTTGAAAGAAAATTAAGTTTATTCGTTTTTAATAATGCAGATTTATCCCGCGGGCCAGACTGAACCCACTGGCGGGCCGGTTCCGGCCCGCGGGCAGTACGTTTGACACCCCTGATTTAGAGTGACACAGATGGTTTGATAATATTATTGCTTATATAATAGTTATTTGATATATAATTTATATATCGTTATATGGGCCTGTGGAATATTTTGAAGTGCAAGCGCCGTGCACCCATTGTTGACATAAAGGACGATCGATGGATTTAATGAATTGAAGTGACACAGATGGTTTTATAATTTTTAATTATTTATGTAGTAGTTATTTGAATAATTCTGAATGTTACGTCAGGCTCGTTCTCAGCTCTTTGTTTGTGTTTATGTCACGTTATCTTACCCAGTGTTTCCCAACCTTTTTTCATTCACGGCACACCTTTTCATTGGAAAAAATCTCGAGGCACACCACCAACAAAAATCTGTTAAGTGTTACACCAGCTTCTATATTAAAATCAGTTGTATTACAACAAAAAAGTCCCCCAAAGTCCCAATGATCATCGTCACACACACATCTGGGTGTGGTGAAATTTGTCCTCTGCATTTAACCCATCCCCATGTGATTTTGATCCATCCCCTGGGGGAGAGGGGAGCAGTGAGCAGCAGCGGTGCCGCGCTCGGGAATCATTTGGTGATCTAACCCCCCAATTCCAACCCTTAATGCTGAGTGCCAAGCAGGGAGGCAATGGGTCCCATTTTTATAGTCTTTGGTATGACCCGGCCGGGGTTTGAACCCACAACCTTCCAGTCTCAGGGCGGACACTCTACTACTAGGCCACTGAGCAAAAGACCTATTCCTATATATGTATGGAGAGTCGAATAATTGAATAAAGATAAATACTAAATATTATTTAAATTGTATTTCTTTTGTAAATGAGTTTTTGAAAAAAGGTTTTAGTCAGTGTAAGAAATAAACTATTGAAAGTGATTGTGATCAGAATCCAAAAGAATCAATATGGCTTTGTTTACTGTTTTAGGAACAATCCAGGTTCTCCCGTTGAACTACATGCTCTGATTTCCATCGGAACGAAAACATAATTTTCTTCTTCGTTTCGCTTCAGGAAGTTATTCCTTCACTCTTGTTCACTGAAATAAAAATTGTTCTTTTGAACGAATCGTTCACTCACTAGCCAACACTAACAGCAACACACATAAAGATTCTCAAGATTCTCCGATTTGCCACACATGCACGATTAGCCTTGCGTTAACTGACCTGTGGTTTGGTAATCCTGTTTACAATTCGCTCGGTATTTAATGTTGGACAATTTCCCACGGCACAGCTGAACATCTCTCACGGCACACCAGTGTGCCGCGGCACACTGGTTGGGAAACACTGATCTTACCTATCATTTAGCCCAGGGATGTCAAAGTCAAACACACAGAGGGCCAAAAAAACAAATTTGCTACAAGCCGAGGGCCGGACTGGTTCAATGTTTATTAAAATATATCGGAATGAGTGCACATAGCCTATTGAACTAAGACTTAACACAGTGTACATTATTTAACGATTAAATGAATATGGCAATATTTTGTTATGGCTCTGTCAGTAACTTCAAGGGAAAATATTTTCAACAGCCAAACAGCAAACAATTAAATTGTTTTAAAAACAAAATGTGTTTCTTAATATCAAGATAAATGCATAAATAAAAGTGCATGCATTATACTGAAAGTTTATTATTGTGCTGCTCTATGATCTACCGATCATTGCTTTCAAATCGTAAAATAAAAAAATAATCAAATCAGTTGTATTCTTTCTCATGGCTCTTATCTGCAATTTTCCCTTGGTCCATTCAACTGAAAAATAAATATAAATAAATAAAATTCAAAAATTTACGGCACACAGACAAAACAATACTTTCTTCAAAGAAAAACCACGTCTTGTAGAAACAAATGTAAAAATGGAACCGAATTAAAAAACGGAAAATACGTTACTGTTCTGTGATGCTCACTTGTCTCAGGCTGAGCCTGATACTTAGAGGTGTCTCATCTTTTGTACAAGTTCATCAATGTTCGGGGTTAGGCTCTGAGGCTCAAAACCCGTTTTTGATCAACTCTCCTTCTGCAAAGGTCCGGGCTGATTTTGCGATCTCTTTTGCCACAATAAAGCTAGCCTTGGCAGCAGCGTCGCTTTGCGATTTAGCATACGTGAACATAGCCTGTCTGGACTTAAGGCCTCGTTTTAATTCTTCCACCTTCTGTAGCTTTTGTTCATATTCCATTTTCTTGTCTTTGTCTGTGTGTTTCTTAGACGTTTGATAGTGCCTTCTTAAATTAAATTCTTTCATTACAGCCACATTTTCTCCACACAGAAGACACACAGGTTTGCCTCTTACCTCCGTAAACATGTACTCTGCCTCCCACCTGGCCTGAAAACCCCTGTTCTTAGCGTCCACCTTACGTTTAGCCATTTTTGAGGAGGGGGGTATCAGAAAGTTGAACTCTGCTCTGACTACTGATGAATAATGAAGCCGCTTGTGCGAGCTGCAGGGACATCGCGGGCTACCGTTGCATTGTGGGAAATGTAGTGTTGGTGCGTGCAAAACACCAGCGGGCGGTTGTGGCCTGCGGGCCGGTTCTAATAGTAATTCAATATCATCCAGGGGGCCACAGATAATCAATTTGCGGGCCGGATCTGGCCCGCGGGCCGTAACTCTGACATATGTGATTTAGCCTGTTGTTGCTCGTTCATGTCTTCCTGGTGTTAGATTTTGTCGAATAAATGTCCCCCAAACTGCGACTTATACTCCGGAGCGACTTATGTATGTTTTTTTTCACGTTATTGTGCATTTTATGGCTAATGCGACCTATATTCCGAGCAACTTTTAATCCGAAAATTACGGTAAACCTTATAGCTGTAAAGTAAACCAATTATTATTATAATAATCATTTAGGGTTAGGGTTAAGGTTAGGGGTGCGAGAACTGGTTGGTGAATTGAATGGGGTGCGAACAAGGAAAAAGGTTAAGAACCACTGCCCTATACAGTCCTCAGGCTCTCCAACAATAGCAGTTTGCATTATTTTATTGCAATGTTTTTCCTTATTCAGATTTGTTTCAAGACTACAGTTACAATTAGACTTCACTTTGATGGTTATTGCAATTTTGTTGTTTTATCACAGTAGAATGGTTGAGTTACATTTCAAAAACCAGAAGCCATTTATTTACAAATATGATTGCACTTTAGTTTACATATTTAAATGTTATTAAGATGTGATAGACCGTTTTTGCAGGATTTGAATGAGGCAAAATAACATGCTTTTTCTCCCGAATTTATTGTTATAATCATTTGTTTCAGATGTAATTATTTTCTGTATAAAAATTAAATTTGGTGATCAAAGTCTTTTTTCAAACTTGAGTCTTGAAAAAGAGGGGGTCATAATTACGGTCGCCTTACATTTGGGCCAATACGGTATATATATAAAATTAATATTTTTTTTAGTGGGTAGATTTTTGTGACTTTTGTGTCATTTCAAAAGTAGCTCGCGAGCTGAATAAGTTTGAGCACCCCTGTTCTACATACTCACATGATGACAAAAAATGTCACTGTTTGTTAGAAAAGCAGAACAGCAATAGGCATCAAGGAAATAATTTAAAACTATTCATCTAACCGACTGCTGAGCAATTTTACAAAATAATGAAATTGTGACCCCACCATTATTGCGATTGGAATTTAATATGCCATTATTTTTTCAAGATCCTCTTCCTGAGAATTTCTTAACAAAACGGAAGCAATAAATTAATCTGTACTACCAAAATAACAGAATCAGATTTATCATACACAAAGTTTTATTTATTTATGATACTACACATGTTTTTTTCAGGGTAGCATTGAGGAAGATTTGTTAGCACATCCACTTCACAGTACAGAGGGTGAGGGTTCAATTCCACCTCTGGCCCTCCTCGTGTGGAGTTTGCATCTTCTCCCCGTTGTCATGCTGTCGTGTTTTGTTTTTGTCACTTCCTCTTTTATTGTTGTAACTCTCCTCTCGTTCCAGTTCATGTCCTTCCTCTGTGCGTCCGGTCACGTGACTTCCCTGATCCCAAGTGTCTGCACCTGTGTCGTGACCCAATTGTCTACACCTGTGTTCCCCTCCTTCTGTGTGTATATAACCTGCGTCTTTCCCCTTGTCTGGTGCCAGTGCGTCTTGACCTTGTCATGAACACCAGCGATCACGAACTCACAGGAATTCCCCGCGAGATCCTAGAGAGAAGCTACCTTTTGCACAGCTCTGTGATTTGTTTAGTTTGGGTTTTTTGCCAGAGTATTTTTCCCTCAGTTTGAGGCGCCTTTTGTTTGCTGTCTCCAGCCCTTTTTTCCCCTCGTTTTGAGGCGCTTTGTTTTTTGCCTTTTGTCCCTCGTCTTGAGGCGCCTTTTGCTTTTTGTGCTGCCTTCCGTTGGAGAAAATAAAACACCTTTGGTTGGAACTCTGCATTCGAGTCCTCTCCCTACTCCAAGCCTGACAGTACGCACTGGCCAGACATGGACTCGGCAGAGGCGGAGCAGCTGGCCGCCACAGTACGCTCCCTGGCGTCGCAGCTCGCCCAACACCAGAAGCAGGCAGATGCCCTGAGTATTGGTGTCCAAGCGATTGGGAAGACTCAGGAAGACTTCAGAGAGGCGGTGGCCGCCCAGGTGGGAACGTTGACAAGACATCCTCACGCTGCTGACCTCGGGACCAGCAGCAACACCCAGTCCACCAGCTGCGTCCCCGGTGACCCATCCTGCTCCGGCTCCCATGGCGATGGGGGTCCGATTGGCCGCCCCGGAACGATACTCAGGTGAACCCGGGCTGAGCCGAGCCTTTATAATCGAGTGTGAAATGCAGTTCGATCAGTCCCCAGGCGACTTTCCCACGGAACGCTCCCAGGTGGCGTACATGGTCTCACATCTGACGGGAAGAGCCCGGGCGTGGGCGACGGCAGAATGGGCCAGGGATTCCGTTACCTGTCACTCCCTCTCCGAATTCGTCGAGGCCCTGCGAAAGGTGTTTGATCCAGTCCCCTCGGACCGAGAGAAGGCACGGGAGCTGTGTCAACTGAACCAGGGTCGAGAGATGGTCAGCGACTACGCAATGCGCTTCCGCACTCTGGCCGCGGAATGCGGGTGGAACTCGACGGCCCTGTATGATGTTTTTCTCCGGGGCCTTTCCGGAACCATCAAGGACCAACTCATCCCCCTCAATCTTCCCGCTGACCTCGACGCTCTCATCGCGCTGGCTATTCGAACGGACAACAGATTACAAGATTGGAAGAAGCAGCGCGCAAGCCGGAGCACGATCGCCTCCCCCCCCCCCGTGTCAGTGGTGGGACCGTAACCTCTCGAGACTCACCGCCAAAGGGCGAACCCGGCCCTGCTACCCGTGCAGCTTGGCCGGCCCAAGTTGAGCGAGGAGGAAAGGCAGCGTCAACGCCAGGAGGGTAGATGCTATTATTGCGGGGCGCAAGGACATCTCCTCCTCTCCTGCCCGGAGAGGAAGAACCTGATGGTAAGCGCCTTCTCCGTGGTCCAGCAGAAGGGTCGGGCCTTACCCATCGGGGCGCTGACCTGCCAAGGAAAGGTCACCAAACTAGGTGTGTTGATTTACTCGGGGGCTGATGAGAGCTTGATTGACTGGGCCTTCGCTCGCAGATTAGGGGTAAAGACTGAACTACTGGACACTGCCGTGAAGGCCAAGGCGCTTAATGGTCACGCTCTCTTTGACATATCCTACGTAACCGAACCCCTTTTGCTGTCTTTTGGAAATCATCATGAGCTAATAACTCTGTATGTAGTAACCTCCCCCATGAATCCACTTATCCTCGGGTATCCGTGGCTGAAACGTCACAACCCTACCATGAACTGGGACTCTGGGGAGATAAAGGGGTGGGGATTCCAGTGCCAAGTATCTTGTATCAAACCTAACCCCTCGATAGATCCTACACTTAGTTCTCTTCCCGACTCTGCTTCTCCTGCCCCAGATTCCAAAGCCCCAGATCTGACCCAAGTACCCGTATGCTACCATCATCTTGCGGAGGTATTCAGCAAGGCACGGGCTAGCTCTTTACCGCCCCACCGTTCTTACGATTGCGCCATAGAACTCTTGCCCGGCGCTGCTATACCCAAGGGGAGGCTTTATTCACTTTCGGGTCCCGAAAAGCAGGCCTTGAATGACTATATTGATGCGTCACTTAAAGCAGGGCTGATCAGGCAGTCGTCCTCCCCTGCGGGGGGCGGTTTCTTCTTCGTGGGCAAAAAAGACGGTACCCTACGCCCCTATATAGATTACAGTCCCCTCAACCAAATCACTAGTAAGAATCGGTATCCCCTCCCACTCATGTCCGCCGTATTCGATCAGTTGCAGCAAGCTCGGGTGTTTACCAAGCTAGACTTGCGTAACGCTCATCACCTCGTGCGCATTTGGGAGGGCGATGAGTGGAAGACGGGATTCAATACTCCCAGAGGACACTTTGAGTACCTTGTGATGCCGTTCGGTCTCACCAATGGCCCCGCGGTTTTCCAGGCCATGATTAATGACGTGCTGAGAGATTTTTTAGATCATTTTGTTTTTGTATATTTGGATGATATCTTAATTTACTCACCGGATTTGAAGACCCATAAGTCTAATGTTAAGTCGGTCCTGCAACGTCTCCTTGATCACCAACTTTATGTAAAAGCCGAAAAGAGCGAGTTCCACGCCGAGACTGTATCTTTCCTTGGCTTCATCATAGCCCCCAGGAAGGTACAGATGGACCCGGCAAAAGTAAGCGCGGTGACACAATGGCCGGTACCTGATAGCTGCAAAAAAGTGCAGCAATTTCTTGGTTTTGCTAACTTTTATAGGCGGTTTATCAGAGGCTTCAGCGCCACAGCGGCTCCACTGCATGCTCTAACTTCCCCGACAGTCCCGTTCTGTTGGACGGCGGAGGCGGAAGCCGCCTTCCAGGAGTTGAAGAGGCAGTTCACCTCCGCCCCGATCCTCACACTGCCCGACCCGTCTCGTCAGTTCGTGGTGGAGGTTGATGCCTCCAGTCAGAGAATTGGTGCCGTCCTGTCTCAAAGATCCCAGGCTGACAACAAGCTCCATCCATGCGCCTTTCTGTCCCGACGGCTGACATCCGCTGAACAGAATTATGATGTGGGGGATCGTGAATTGTTGGCGGTCAAACAGGCCCTCGAAGAATGGAGACATTGGCTAGAGGGAGCCCAACAACCCTTTCTGGTTTGGACTGATCACAAGAACCTCCAATATATCCGAAATGCGAAGCGACTGAATTTACGGCAGGCTCGTTGGTCCCTTTTCTTTAATCGTTTCAATTTTACCTTGTCTTACAGACCGGGGGCCAAAAGCGTCAAGCCCGATGCGCTGTCGCGCATCTACAGCCCAGACCCGGTGTCCACAGAGCCCGAACACATTCTCCCCCCTCACTGTGTGGTGGGAGCCGTAACTTGGCCTATAGAAGATCTGGTAAAGCGGGCAAACCGCGATGAACCACCCCCTAGGGGAAACCCGGAGAATAGACTGTATGTTCCTCCCAGGCTGCGGTCCCAAGTGGTCCACTGGGCGCACACCTCAAGACTCGCCTGTCATCCAGGCGGACGGAGAACCATGTACGTGATCCAACAAAGATTCTGGTGGCCCTCCATGGGGTCAGACGTAAGGGAATACGTTGCAGCCTGTCCCGTTTGTGCGCGAAATAAGAACACTCCCGGCAGCCGTGTGGGTTTGCTGCAACCCCTCCCCATTCCCAGTCGACCATGGGCTGACATCTCGGTAGACTTTGTCACGGCGCTTCCGGCGTCTAACGGGAAGACAACGATATTCACGGTAGTTGACAGGTTCTCCAAGATGGCACACTTCATTGCCCTACCCAAGTTACCTTCCTCAAAGCGAACGGCAGTAATCCTTATGGAACATGTTTTTAGAATTCACGGATTTCCACGGGACGTCGTGTCCGATAGGGGTCCCCAATTTGTATCCCGTTTTTGGAAAGAATTTTGCAAGCTAATAGGGGCCACCGTGAGTCTCACTTCGGGCTACCACCCGGAAGCGAACGGCCAGGCGGAGCGCAATAACCAGCAGCTGGAAACAGGCCTCCGCTGCTTGGTGACCCAGAACCCCTCGTCCTGGAGCAAGAACTTAACGTGGGTGGAAAATAGCCATAACTCCCTTCCTACCACCCCTTCATGTGCGGCTACCAGCCTCCGATCTTCCCCGACAGTGAGCCTGAGGTGCCCGTCACCTCGGCGCGCGCCGTGGTGACACGCTGTCGTCGCATCTGGGCGGCGGCACGAGCCACCCTGATCCGCCAGGGCGACAGGATCAAGAGGATGGCCGACCGGAGACGACGTCCAGCGCCCATCTACCGGCCCGGCCAACGAGTCTGGCTGTCCGCCCGGGACCTTCCCCTCCAGGTGGGCTCCAGGAAGCTGGCCCCCCGTTTTGTGGGTCCATTCCCGATATCCAAGGTCGTCGGACCGGCCGCTGTGCGACTCCACCTGCCCGGCCGCTATGCGACTCCGCCTGCCCCGGTCCCTTGCCGTGCATCCCACCTTCCACGTCGGCAAGGTTAAGCCGGTTAGGGAGAGTGGGATGGTCCCGGCTCCCGCGGAGCCCCCGCGGACAGTGGGGGGTGAGCCTGCGTACACGGTCAAGGAGTTGCTGGACGTGCGCAGGAAGGGTCGGGGCTGGCAGTTCCTGCTCGACTGGGAGGGTTATGGGCCAGAGGAGCGGCAATGGGTGCCGCGAAGTTATATCCTGGATCCCGGACTGCTTGATGACTTTTACGCGGCTCATCCCGATGCTCCTGGCCCATCTGGGATCCGGCCCTCGAGGGGGGGGTTATGTCATGCTGTCGTGTTTTGTTTTTGTCACTTCCTGTTTTATTGTTGTAACTCTCCTCTCATTCCAGTTCATGTGTCCTTCCTCTGTGCGTCCGGTCACGTGACTTCCCTGATCCCAAGTGTCTGCACCTGTGTCGTGACCCAATTGTCTACACCTGTGTTCCCCTCCTTCTGTGTGTATATAACCTGCGTCTTTCCCCTTGTCTGGTGCCAGTGCGTCTTGACCTTGTCATGAACACCAGCGATCACGAACTCACAAAAATTCCCCGCGAGATCCTAGAGAGAAGATACCTTTTGCCCAGCTCTGTGATTTGTTTAGTTAGGGTTTTTTGCCAGAGTATTTTTCCCTCAGTTTGAGGAGCCTTTTGTTTGCTGTCTCCAGCCCTTTTTTTTCCCTCGTTTTGAGGCGCTTTGTTTATTGCCTTTTGTCCCTCGTCTTGAGGCGCCTTTTGTTTTTTGTGCTGCCTTCCGTTGGAGAAAATAAAACACCTTTGGCTGGAACTCTGCATTCGAGTCCTCTCCCTACTCCAAGCCTGACACCCGTGCCTGCATGGGTTTCTTTCCGGGCACTTTGGTTTCCTCCCACATCCCAAACACATGCACAGTAGGCTGATTGAACACTCCAAATTTCCCATAGGTGTGAAAGCGAACGTGGATAGTTGTTCGTCTCTGTGTGCCCAGCAAATGGCTGGCAACCAGTTCAGGGTGTCCCCTGCCTACTGCCCGATTACTGCTGGGAAAGGCTCCAGTATACCTGTGACCCCGGTGTGAACAAGTGGTACAGAAAATGAATGGCTATACACACCCACGTTGTGTGCTAATTTAGTTTTACCGTAATTTTCGGACTAAAAGTCGCTCCGGAATATAGGTCGCATGAGCCATAAAATGCACAATAACGTAAAAAAAAACATATAGAAGTCGTTCCGGAGTACAAGTCGCATTTTGGGGAAAAGTTATTCGACAAAATCCAACACCAAGAACAGACATGAACGAGCAACAACAGGCTAAACGATAGGTATGCTAGCGTGACATAAACACAAACGAAGCGCTGAGAACGGGCCTGACGTAACATTCAGAGTTATTCAAATAACTATTACATAAATAACACGTTTATAAAACCATCTGTGTCACTCCAAATCATTAAATCCATCGATCGTCCTTTATGGAAACGATGCCGCGTATGCGCCGCGCCGCTGACGTTTAAATATTCTAAATATTCCACAGACCCACATAACGATGTATAAAGTATATATCAAATAGCTATCATATAAACAACAATATTATCAAACCATCTGTGTCACTCCAAATCATTAAATCCATCGATCAAATTCCTCATCCTTTGTCAACAACGCCGCGCATGCGCCCTGACGTCAGCCTCGTTGTTATTCCACAGATCTAGTATATAGCTATATTATAGCGTTAACAAAGTACAAGGAAAGACGTGGGTTTGGTAAACGGCTCTTTATTTAACAAAACAAGAGTTCAACGAGCCAACAAGTACTGAACTGTAACGATAAAAACATATACAAGTTGCTATACGAAATACAATATATCAAATAACTATAACATAAATAGTTCACCACCACACAGCCCCAAGCACCGGCGTCGACTTCCAGGTGAGTGGCGGCGTGGACTTCCATCCTCGGAGGTGGCACTTCCAGCCACGGAGGTGGAAGAGAGCTCCATAGAATAGGACCGGGCGTGCGTGAAAGCCATGTCCGAGCCCCATCCACCGTCCCCGGACAGCCACCCGGCCGAGCGCCGGCCCACGACTTCCATCCGCGGAGGTGAAAGAGAGCTCCGCAGAGTAGGACCGGGCGTGCGTAAAAGCCATGTCCGAGCCCCATCCACCGTCCCTGGACAGCCACCCGGCCGAGCGCCGGCCACCGACTTCAATCCACGGAGGTGAAAGAAAGCTCAGTAGAGTAGGACCGGGCGTGCGTAAAAGCCATAATAGTTTTTCAAACCTTCTGTGTCACTCCAAATCATTAAATCCTTCAAACTCTTCGTCCTCCGTGTCACTTACAAACAAAGCCGCTAATGATGCCGGTAGTATGTGGTGCCCTTCGTCATCCCGTGATCGAATCTTCGTCCTTTATGTAAACAACCGCCGCGCCGCACCACTGACGTCACTTGAAATTCAAATTACAGTAATTCCTTGCTACATCGCGGTTCGTTTATCACAGTTTAACTTTTTTTCTTTTTTTTTTTTTGAATTTTGAAAATTTGTGAAAAAATTCGCATATAAGTCACTCCTCAGTATAAGTCGCCCCCCCCCACCCAAACTATGGAAAAAAACGAGACTTATAGTCCGAAAATTACAGTACTTCTTTTTGCTTGTTTATGTTTGTAATATGTATCATGTTTATATTCAGAGTAAACCAAACCACTACTTGAGGCCTTATTGAAACACCAAATACTGCCACGTGTGTCATGCTGTCATGTGTCGTCCGGATCACTTCCTGTTTTATTGTGTGATTTTCCTCTCGTTCCAGTCGGTGTGTCCTTCCCCTGTGCGTCTGGTCACGTGAACCCCTGATTCCAAGTGTGTGCACCTGCGCCAATGACCAACTGTCTTCACCTGTGTTCCCCTCCTGTGTCCATATAACCCGCGTCTTTCCCCGTATTTAGTGCCAGTGCGTCTTGCCTTGTCAGAACACTAGCGATCACGAAACCCTCGAGTTCCACGTAGAAGCCTTGTTTGAGCAACCTTGATCACCGATGTTAACTTGGTTACATCGCTACCTTGTTTTTGTATTTCCCTCGGTTCGAGGCGCTTTGATTTCCCCTTTTTCTCCCTCGGTTCGAGGCGCCTTTGTTTTCCCTTTTTTCCCTCCTAGTGAGGCGTTTTTTGTTCGACTGTCAGTGGCGACAATAAAAGCCTTTTTGGACATTGAACTCTCTGCATTCGAGTCCTCTCCCTGCTCTGCGCTTGACATTACGCACTGGCCAGACATGGACTCGGCAGAGACAGCGCAGCTGGTCGCCCAAGTACGCTCCCAGACTGCGCAACTGGGCCAACAGCAGAAGCAGGTAGACGCTCTGAGTGTTGGCGTTCAGGAACTGGTAAAGAACCAGGAAGGCTTCAGAGAGGCTGTGGCCGCCCAGGTGGATTCGCTGAGTCGTCAGATGCAAGACGTCCTCGCTCTGCTGACCACGGGGCGAGCTGCGACGCCCTGTTCCACAGCGGCGCCCCCTGTGGACCACCCGGCGCCCGCGCCTCTGGCGAGGGGGATCAGACTGGCTTCCCCAGAACGATATGCAGGGGAACCCGGGCTGAGTCGAGCCTTTATAACGAATTGCGAGATGCAGTTCGAGCGAGCTCCCGGCGACTTCCCAACGGAACGCTCCCGGGTGGCATACACGATCTCCTATTTGACGGGAAGAGCCCGGACGTGGGCAACCGCAGAATGGGCCAGGAATTCCGCTACCTGTCACTCGTTTTCCGGATTCATCGAGGCCCTGCGCATGGTGTTCGATCCAGTTCCCATGGACCAAGAGAAGGCACGAGAGCTGTTCCATATCACCCAGGGTCGAGAGACAGTCAGCGACTACGCGATCCGCTTCCGCACTCTGGCCGCGGAAAGCGGATGGAACTCGACGGCTCTGTACGATGCTTTTCTCCAGGGTCTTTCCGGGACCATCCAGGACCAACTCATTTCCCTTGATCTTCCTGTGGAGCTCGACGCTCTCATCGCGTTGGCCGTCCGAACTGACAACCGGCTACAACTCTTTGCTCAAGTTCAAGATGGCGGCGCGTGCACACGCAGCGGCCACTCTCTGTCCCGTTCGGTATTTTGTGAGCGTTTACTGAGTGTTTGTCCGGCAGTTTTGTGTATGTCCGTCTCGTGTGATACGTCGTGCTACTAGTGCGGCGGGCATGTTCTGCTCAACATCGGCGGAAGTGGGTTTTATGGCGTTCTGGACTTTGGTGCGGAGAGATTAAGGGCGCTCGGACTGCTTCGTCATGGAGCGACGGCGGACTGGCCTGCTCTTCCTCCCCCGGTTGGACTGCGTCGTGAGCTCGGACTGCTCCGTCCTGGAGCATTGTTGGGATGCGTCGGCAGCGGGTCTGCAGCGGGTCTGCGAGGCAGCGGAAGAGGGGCCAGCGCGGAGACGTCGGGCCAGGCTTGCGGCCAACCCAGGTCGCCCAGCCGTGCCTTCCATTCTCCTGGCGTACGTTCGTTCGCGGGACGAAAAGATGGGTTGTGTTCGCCTGATAGGATCCACGAACCGGACAGTGCGTGCCTGCTGTGTGCTCGTGTTCACAGTGGCCTGGTTGACTGTCATCTTTCCGGACTCTGCTGTGCATCGGGAGCGGCTAGCGTGCTATCACTCTTATTGTTCATCTTCTTGTTTTATTTTTCCTGTGTTGTTTACTTGTATGTGCGCTGTGAACTCTGTCTTGTCACCCTGGGATAGTGAGAAACGTAATTTCGATCTCTTTGTGTGTCTTGACATGCGGAGGAATTGACAATAAAGGAGACTTTGACTTTGACTTTGACTTTGACTAAAGGAGTGGAGGAAGCAGCGCGCAAGCCGGGGTGCGATCGTTACTCCTTCCGCATCATTGGGCGGGCGGTCATCCCACGAGACGCACCACCAAAGATCGATCCCGGCCGGGCCACTCGAGGGGACGGAACCCATGCAGCTCGGCCGGGCCAAATTGAGCGAAGAGGAAAGACAGCGTCGACGCCAGGAGGGCAGATGCTACTACTGCGGGGCGCTTGGTCATCTCCTCCTCTCCTGCCCGGAGCGGAGTGCGCTGAGGGTAAGCACCTTCTCCGTGGTCCGGCAGAAGAATAGGGTTCTACCCGTCGGGACGCTAACCTGCCAAGGCAAGGAACTCGAGCTCGGGGTGTTGATTGACTCAGGGGCCGACGAGAATTTGATTGACTGGGCTTTTGCTCGCAGCATAGGCGTAAAGACCGAACCCTTGAACACAACCATAAAGGCTAAGGCACTTAACGGACAAGCCCTTTTTGACATATCTTATATAACCGAACCCCTCTCATTGTCGTTTGGCACTCATCATGAACTAGTAAGACTGCATGTAGTCACCTCCCCCCTGAATCCGCTTATCCTCGGTTATCCGTGGCTAAAACACCACAACCCTGCAATAAACTGGGAGTCAGGGGAGATAAAGGGGTGGGCATCCCAGTGCCAAGTATCGTGTGTCAAACCGAACCCTTCGATCGAGTCCACCTGCAATTCTCCCTCGGACCTTGCGTCTCCTGAACCAGATTTTAGAGCTCCAGATCTAAACCAAGTACCCAAATGCTACCATCAACTTGCGGAGGTATTTAGCAAAGCCAAGGCGAGCTCCTTACCACCCCACCGTCCCTACGACTGCGCCATAGACCTATTGCCCGGTGCTTCGATCCCCAAGGGTAGACTTTATTCCCTTTCGGGCCCCGAAAAGAAGGCCTTAAATGACTATATTGACGCAGGTCTGATCAGGCCGTCATCATCGCCTGCAGGGGCCGGATTTTTCTTTGTGGGGAAGAAAGACGGAACCCTGCGCCCCTGCATAGATTACAATCCCCTCAACCAAATCACTATAAAGAATCAGTACCCCCTCCCACTCATGTCGGCCGTGTTTGATCAGTTGCAGCAGGCTCGGGTATTCACCAAGTTAGATTTACGTAACGCGTATCACCTCGTGCGCATTCGGGAAGGTGATGAGTGGAAGACGGGCTTCAACACCCCCCGGGGACACTTTGAATACCGGGTAATGCCGTTCGGCCTCACCAATGCCCCCGCGGTCTTCCAAGCCATGATCAATGACGTTCTGAGTGATTTCTTAGACCACTTTGTTTTCGTTTACTTGGATGACATCTTAATTTATTCACCAGATTTGAGGACCCATGAGAGTCATGTTAAGTCGGTCCTGCAACGGCTCCTGGACCATCGACTTTATGTCAAGGCCGAAAAGAGCGAGTTCCATGCCGAAACGATATCGTTCCTGGGCTTCATCATAGCCCCAGGAAAGGTCCAGATGGACCCAGCCAAAGTCAGCGCGGTGACCCAATGGCCGGTACCGGATAGCCGCAAAAGAGTGCAGCAATATCTAGGATTTGCTAACTTTTATAGACGATTCATACGAGGCTTCAGCGCCACCGCGGCTCCCCTGCACGCTCTCACCTCCCCGACAGTTCCGTTTCGCTGGACGGCGGAGGCTGAAGCCGCCTTCCAGGAGCTGAAGAGGCGGTTCACCACCGCTCCAATTCTTACCTTGCCTGACCCATCTCGTCAGTTCGTGGTGGAGGTTGATGCCTCCAGCCAGGGAATCGGCGCCGTCCTGTCTCAGAGATCCCAGGTCGACAACAAGCTCCATCCCTGCGCCTTTTTGTCCCGACGGCTGACCCCCGTGGAGCAGAACTATGACGTCGGAGATCGGGAATTGTTAGCGGTCAAAAAGGCTCTGGAAGAATGGAGACACTGGCTGGAGGGAGCCCAACACCCCTTTCTGGTTTGGACCGATCACAAGAACCTGCAATATATCAAGGAGGCCAAGTGATTGAACTCCCGCCAGGCTCGTTGGTCCCTCTTCTTTAACCGTTTCCATTTCACGTTGTCTTACAGACCGGGGGCCAAGAACACCAAACCTGATGCGCTGTCACGCGTCTACAGACCAGACCCGGTGTCCACAGAGCCAGAGCCCATTCTCCCCCCTCACTGCGTGGTGGGAGCCGTAACCTGGCCCATAGAGGACTTAGTGAAGCGGGCAAACCACGATGATCCACCCCCTAGGGGAAGTCCCGAGAATAGACTGTTTGTTCCGCCCCGACTACGATCCCAAGTGATCCACTGGGCGCACACCTCCCGGCTCACGTGTCACCCGGGCGTGCGAAGAACCCTGCACGTCCTCCAACAAAGATTCTGGTGGCCCTCCATGGGGGCGGACGTCCGGGCGTATGTTGCAGCCTGTTCCATCTGTGCGCGAAGTAAGAACACTCCGGGCCGCCGTGTGGGGTTGCTGCAGCCTCTCTCCATTCCCTCTCGACCATGGGCCGACATCTCTGTGGATTTTGTCACGGGACTGCCGGTGTCTAGCGGTAAGACGACGATACTCACCGTCGTGGATAGGTTCTCCAAGATGGCCCACTTCATTGCCCTGCCCAAATTACCTTCGGCCAAACGGACTGCAGTAGTTCTCATGGACCACGTCTTCAGGATCCATGGATTTCCTCGGGACGTCATGTCAGATAGGGGCCCCCAGTTCGTGTCCCGCTTTTGGAGGGCCTTCTGCAAGCTTATAGGGGCCACCGTGAGCCTCACTTCGGGCTACCACCCGGAAGCGAACGGCCAAGCAGAACGCATGGAGTGGAGTCAAAACTTGACCTGGGTAGAGTACGCCCATAACTCCCTTCCCACCACGGCAACCGGGATGTCCCCCTTAATGTGCGTCTTTGGATACCAGCCCCCGCTCTTCCCCGCCAGCGAGCCGGAGGTGTCAGTTACCTCGGCACGCGCCGTGGTGAGACGCTGTCGGCGCATCTGGGCGGCGGCAAGGGCCATACTGGTCCGCCAGGGCGACAGGGTGAAGAGGATGGCTGACCGGAGACGTCGTCCGGCGCCTGTCTACCGGCCCGGCCAGCGGGTCTGGCTGTCCGCCCGGGACCTTCCCCTCCAGGTGGGCTCCAGGAAGCTGGCCCCTCGTTTTGTAGGGCCGTTTCCGATTTCCAAGGTCGTCGGTCCAGCGGCTGTGCGGCTCCGTCTGCCTCGGTCCCTTGCGGTGCATCCCACCTTCCACGTCGGGAAGGTCAAGCCGGTTAGGGAGAGTGGGATCGTGCCGGCTCCCGCGGCACCTCCGCCTCCGCGGACGGTGGGGGGTGGGCCTGCCTACACAGTTAAGAAGTTGCTGGACGTGCGCCGGAAGGGCCGAGGCTGGCAATTCCTGGTGGACTGGGAGGGTTACGGGCCAGAGGAGCGGCAATGGGTGCCGCGTAGCTATATCCTGGATCCCGGGCTATTAGATGACTTTTATGCGGCTCACCCCGATGCTCCGGGTCCGTCTGGGATCCGGCCCTAGAGGGGGGGGTTATGTCATGCTGTCATGTGTCGTCCGGATCACTTCCTGTTTTATTGTGTGATTTTCCTCTCGTTCCAGTCGGTGTGTCCTTCCCCTGTGCGTCCGGTCACGTGAACCCCTGATTCCAAGTGTGTGCACCTGCGCCAATGACCAACTGTCTTCACCTGTGTTCCCCTCCTGTGTCCATATAACCCGCGTCTTTCCCCGTATCCAGTGCCAGTGCGTCTTGCCTTGTCAGAACACTAGCGATCACGAAACCCTCGAGTTCCACGTAGAAGCCTTGTTTGAGCAACCTTGATCACCGATGTTAACTTGGTTACATCGCTACCTTGTTTTTGTATTTCCCTCGGTTCGAGGCGCTTTGATTTCCCCTTTTTCTCCCACGGTTTGAGGCGCCTTTGTTTTCCCTTTTTTCCCTCCTAGTGAGGCGTTTTTTGTTCGACTGTCAGTGGCGACAATAAAAGCCTTTTTGGACATTGAACTCTCTGCATTCGAGTCCTCTCCCTGCTCTGCGCCTGACAACGTGATGTTCAAATAAATATACATCAGGCAATACCATATCACATGACCAAGCTTAAATGTACGTAGTATCAATAAATGGCATATTTCTCTATTATGCGTACGAACAGTATCAGCATATGGACCCTCACATAGACACAAAGAGGCACATACACGTTTGTTATTATATATTTTTACCCAAAAACAGAAGAAAAAGCGAAAAAAGATGAAAGGGGCAAGGAGTGAGCCTCAAGTTCAATGTGTCATTAGTACACACACCACCACAAAATTAGGTGTAGGAGGACACAAAATGCAAACGTACTTGCTCCTCAGACGTTCTTGTAGCAAAACAGGGACTTTCCATTTAACGTCTTCAGATAAGCTATAAGCAGTGTCACGAAGTTTATTTTGTGATTGTACATACGACACCTGATAACTGTTTGAAGTAATGAACATACATAATATGTATCTTAAATTGTGTTTGCAGAACAATTGATCTTCTGTTTAACACGGATGTGCGACTGTGAGGGAGTGTGGTTTGGTGGGGGGCACTTTGCGCCCCCTGTTGGTGAACAAGTGTACAACGACGCAGGACGTGCTGCTAGGACATGAAGCCGAGTCATAAATGCACATTCTGCTCCAGCTTTTGACCTATACATATTTTCATGTTCAATAAAGACGTAAGCATCATGTTGCGTGGTGTCATCGTCTTCTACGTGTTTGACGGGAAGGTGTGTTTGATGATATGACTCGAGGACGACAAAAATGCTTTATCATCCACTAACACATCCCGTTTGATGCACTACGCCATAACTAAACATTTCGACGCAGTCACCAACAATGATTACGGAGACAGAAATGGAACGCATGCAAAACAGATAAAGTAGATTAAGCCGGCGAGTAAAGTCTCGCGATGGATGGACGGCGGTCGGGGCATACGTGAGTTCCCTATATGCACTGATCATGTATTCACATGCCGAATGACGAAGTAAAGGACGAACATGTCGTAATAAACACAACACAATTAAACATCCTACCTGCATATAGTTGAAAGGATGATGCGGCTTCGAGAGGCTTCATCACAGACATGATATTGGTGAGGACGTCCTCTGTTCAATGGTGAAAACGAAGACATTTGCACAGTATCCGGGAGTTAAGTCAGCACGGAAGTAAGTAGTAATTTAGAAAAGAGGCGCTAAATGTTTCTCGCGGGTATAAGGAAACGCAATGTGCTGAACACGATTGAACTGCTGAATGCTGTGCTGAACACGAACACGATTTCATCAAATGTATCTGTGGTGATTATTTTGGAAATGTCACGTCAACAGTGAACAGCGTCCATCCGTCGGCTTCCTTCTGAACGAGGCAATTCTTGAGTACGTGAACGCAACAAGCCTTGGCAATAACACTCGCGGCCTTTGGGGAGAAGCAGACACCAATACAAGAAGACGCCGAGGCCGAAACAAAATTTATTTCAGGTAAAGTATTATTTATTATTATTTAAGGTAATAAATGACAAAACATACGCCCACATATCCAAAAGCATTGGCACAGAACTAGAAATTAATGCTGGCCACACAAAATGGGATTTAAAAAAAACACTTATGGCATATCCTAGATCAGGGGGTTATAAACCAATTGCAGTGTTTGTTTTCAGAGGAAAACTGTACAATGCGGTGTAGCAAAGTGTTAATGCTTTGATGTTGTCCCGACATTGATAAGGGATGCATCAACTTTCATATAGGCCTACTGTACAAACAGAATTCTACAGTGTGAGGGAAAAAAAGACAGGTGCACATCACTACGACGTCGAAGTTTTATTTTTTTTTTAATACAAACATTACACAAACACATAAAATGCTGTAAAATGGAATAAAACATCCCAAAAGGGATACCTGCAGTGACATGATATGATATGTCCACAAAATCAATCTGCACAGATTCACAACACTGAAATCATACAGTGCAAATTCACTAACAGTGACCCTTGGGGTCTTACAGGGCGGTTTCAATAGCCCTTAATCATTCAGTCATCAAAACAGACCAAATATTTAACCTAAAACATACATGCGGAGTTTTAACCAAATACGACAGTCTAGATGTCAACTTATACAAGACAACCGACGCGTGCGCAAAAGGGAAAGTATACAATACTCAGCTAAGTCGATTTATGGTAAATCTTAAACGCAGGCCTATACAAGTCGACATGTAATATGTACATGTATATAACATGCTGCCATAGTCGTTTCGAGGGCGTGCTGTGGACCCACGAGACGAGAATAATCTACCAGGGTCTCCACATGGGGGCAATGTTGAGCTGTGGAGCTGACCGCGCTCCACTTGGGTGCATCGCACCCTCGGGTTTGTGGCCCAGGCTGGACTTCAGGCTAAGAAGCCTCTGCTGGATGTGCGGGAAAGCCGCGGAGCTCTGGCTGCAGCAGTTGTGGCACTGCCTGTTGATATTGGCCGACATGGACCTCTGGATGAAGTCGGTCACCTGTCGGGTGGCGTCGGGCTCGAGGCTGCTTTTCGGAAGGAGCGCAGAGACGCGATGGAGGCAAGCTTTGTAGCCCTCTTTGTAACTGTCTGTGGAATCTGAAATACAAGTGATTATGTTGAGCTGTTGAATCAACGAATGAACTTGTAAAAAAGCCGTATTGTATTTCTGACTTCGTGTGAGTAGGCTCTTTGAGCAGGTTACTCACTTTTATTTTGGACAGGGGGCATGTCACTGAGGAACCTCACAGTCATCTCCAGGATGTCTGCTTTCTCCAGCTTAGAGTAGCGACTTTTCTGCAAATGTTAAAAAATAATCATGTTAAAACAAACGAGCCAACCCCTTACTTTGATAATTTCACATCTAACAATATGTTCAATGAACTGAAATTAAAAACAACATACATCTTTGCCGGTTAGAGGAAGAATGAGGTCCTTCAAGTGGTTCAGGCTGTCGTTAATACGAGCACGCCTTCTTTTCTCCACCAATGGTTTCATCGTCTGAAAATTATAAACCAAGTTTAGTGGCGGTACAATAAATAGAGAACATTTGAGCACATTTAAATGTATGAGGAAAGACAACTCACCTTTCTGAGCTCTAGGGCTTCTTTCCTTTTGGCCACGGTGGACTTCGCGGGAAAGGATGCTAGAGCATCACAAGTCATGTTTGGAGACATGTTCTTCGTCCTATGAGTTCTGGAGATGTATCCTCGACAGATACCAGCGGAAAACTGTGTCCAACCGTCAGCGGCTGCAGTTTATATCCGCGTCCATGGCGTCGGTACCCGTGCGTCACGGCTACGCCCCCAAGCCAACACCAAACGTCGTGACTGGCCACGCATTCGATGAAAACAACAGAATAAAAGCTTCACGTTTATTAGGATATTAGGATAGCCATCTGTCTTCTACTTAAATCCAAGCGTGACAACTGCATTGCGTGTCTGCATTATGATAAGCAAAAACTATATGCATAATCCACATCCAGACGCCACGCGTAAAACTTGTTTGCTCGCACACAAACCCAACCAAACCAACAAAACATTTGAAGAAGCCATTTTTCAATAGTTACATGTGTATTGAAATCAAATCAAATTTAGTACATTACTTTATTTGTCGTAGAAAAAAATAACACGGGTTGTATGGTTGTGTGTAATTCTACAGTAACCACGGTTTTTTTGCGTTTTTACGCGTAGACTCAAGACTGTTCTAAATATGAAACAAAGCCAATCTAATGCAATGAATTAGTTCATTTTACTCAATTGTTCTGATTCTATTTCAGATAGTATAACAATATAAAATACTTGCAGCATTATTGATTCTTTGTGTTGTTGTTTTAGTGTTCATCATAAAATGCATTTTATTGCGTTTCATACCAAAGGATGTTTGCTCATGTAAACTACATAGTTTTCACGGGGCGCCCCTTTATTAAATAAATACTTAAACAAAAGACAGCGTAATACAGCTGTCGGAATTGAAGCAGCCTCTGCATGCATGGAAATCGGATCCGCAGGCAGCCAGTCTCCTGCTCCAATCCAATCCACGCTACATCAAGTAAACCCAAGCCACGCTACTTCCAAATAACATCTGCTCACACATTTTGACAACAATAGTTTTGCATATGAGGTTTATGCAGTTCCTGAAAGGGGTGGAGGGTGACGAGGTCGCAATACCTGCAGGGTGTTTGTGCGTCCTGCTGCCAACGCGACGCACAGAATGGCGGGTGCTGGAACCGGGAGGGTTGGGGGCGTCGCTGATTTGATGCACACAAAGAAAACAGCAGCACATTTTGGAAAATAACTCAAAAGAAATGATTGTTTTGATTTATTTCTGCTAAGTTGTGGATAATTCAGCCGACAGAGGAAGGTTTATTCCACCCTTTATGCGTCGCGCTTTCCCAAATTTGTGTACTTATCAGCAAGTTTCAAGTTAGAATAGCATCGAACAATAACTGAAGATGTATGACAAACCATCAGATGCCGCTGCACTCTTCGAACAATAACTGAAGATGTATGACAAACCATCAGATGCCGCTGCACTCTGGGGAACCACGCGTGCAGCACGCGCCACGGTGACCAGATGGCTCTCTGCCACCCCCACCTTCCGATCACCCTCATTCTCTTTCAGCCTGTATCCATGCAGTCATCCTGCGGCGCAGACATCCCAGCACCGTTAGTCGTACTACAGGCGTGCGCGCGCGCGCACACACACACACAGGCACGCACACGATTGTGTGTGTCTTTTTTTTACGCGCATGACACATGATCCCAAGCACTTTTGGCGTGGCTACCCCATCTGCATGTTTATATAATGTACAACTGATTCGATTCGTTACCATCCCCACCCCAGCCCCGATATGGAGGCTTTGTGCCGCATTATATAGCTTGACAGCCATTTTGGCGTCCAGGCAATCATGGGATGCATGTTTTTGCATATTGTTTACTCAATCTGGTAGAGGGCATAGGAAGTATTTTGTATGGAGACTAGAAAAGAAATGTAGACTAGAAAGAAAGAAAGAAAGAAAGAAAGAAAGAAAGAAAGAAAGAAAGAAAGAAAGAAAGAAAGAAAGAAAGAAAGAAAGAAAGAGACACAAACATATGTCACGTCTCGTCCCCGGTTGTTTTATTATGTGCACGTTGCCATGATTTCTGTTCGCATCGCCTATCCCCTCCCGTGTCACCTCACAATCAGTGTCATCACCCTCACCTGCCTCTCGTTACCTGTCGTGTATTTAAGTCCTGTCTGCCCCTCACTTCCTTTCGGATTATTTATTGTTTCACGTCTGTCAGTTGAGGTTTTTTTTTTTTTTTTTTTTTTTTGCCAGCCATGTCCGTTAGTCCCATTGATATTTGTTAGGCCGTTACGTCATGTTAGTTTGCCGGTTCTGTTAGTTTGTTTCCCTTATCCTCTCTTCCAACTACCTTTTCCCTTCGATAAACTCTGGTCCAAGCTGCATTTGGTCGCCCTGCTCCATTCCGATCCATAACAACATATAAACAAGGTAGGTCCAGTCCCCTTCAAAAGTATTGGAACAGCATGGTCAATTCTTATGGTTTTGTTGTATACTGTACAAAATACTGTATACTTAAGATCAAATGATGAACGAGAAAAAAGATGAGATTTCCAGCCCTTGTTTTATGGTATTGACATCTGTGTCAAACACACACACACACACAACACACAACAGAGCACCTTTATTTTGAAACCACACATTTTTTTGAGTGAGCAAAAATATCTGAACAGACATACAGTAAGCCTTACATGCAGTAACACCGTCAAGGCTGCGACCCGTTAACTTCACCAGACTGTTGCTTTATTCATTTGGAATGCTTTTACTTCAGCCTTTTAAAAATCTTGTTTGGGGCTGGGGCTTTCTGTCTTCAGTCTCTGCTTCAGGAGGTGAAATGTATGCTCCATTGAGTTAAAGTCAGATGGTTGACTTGGTCAGCCACCTCACCCATCATGAAATCATTTGGTTTAACTTGGGAGTGTTTTTCAGGTCATTGTCTTGCATCATTGTCAGGCTGATGAAGCTTCTGATTAGTTTGGATGCATTTTTCTGTAAATTGACAGACAAAATGATTCTTTTAGATTTCAGACTTCATGACATGACCTCCGTCATGCTTTACAGAAGAATGAGTTTGCGTGTTTTGGATCATGAGCATCCAATCACCCCCTTCCCTGTGGAGGTTGGCAGTGATGTCAACTGACTGTTGTCTTTCGATGTTTCTTCACAGCTCTCACAATCTTTCTGTCATCAACTGCTGCTACTACCCTTGGCCAAACTGAGGCCAGTTGCTCAGTACACTAACAGTTTTTTTTCTTTTTCAGAACATTTCAAATCATTGTATAGGCTATGCCGAATATTTGTGCAATAGCTCAAATCGTATACCCCTCTCTTTTCCCAGCTTCAAAATGTCTCAAATGCCCGTCTCTCTCCCAATGCCATTGTGCTTGCTGAAAATTGTGCTTTTTCTGTGATTGTCAGTTGCAGGTCATGATAATTCGTTAAGGACGAATTGAAGCAAGTGGACTTTTGTTAACTAATTGGAATCAAATCAGCATTTATTTGGACAGGGCTCAATTAAATGTCAGAAAATATGAATTGCCCACAACCCAAACCAGTAACTTAATGTTTTACTGTAAAAATTAGAAAAAAGACAGTGTCTGATGAAATATAGCAGCACTGTTTTTTCTTTTTTTTTCCTGTCAAGACCATAATGCCATTTGTTGATTTTTGTATTTTATATTGGTAAATGTACATTGTTGCAAAGACTTTGCGAGGCACACTTGCTGCACGCGCCCCTCACAGTCCCGCTGAGATGGAGGAGAGATTAATGGAAGGGACTGCACGAGAGGGGGGTTGAGGGAGGCACCTCTTCTCCCATTCTATGCTGTCGGTTAGAGTCCCCTTTTGTCTTTTCAAGTAAATTGGGCGTCTCTAACCCATCTGTGCAAGCCGGATAACAGGGAGCCTTTGTCTCTCAAGGTCCCAACACTTCACAGGAATTAAGCATGCATGCTGCAGGTTTTGGGTTGAAGGAGGGCGTGGGGGAAGCAAGAGTAAAACGCCATCTGACTTTTTTTCACAGTGTTTGAGTTGCTGGTTTCGTGCCAATGTGGTTGTCTGCAAAGCTTCAGATAGTTATGACAGAATGGGTGAAGCCAAAATAAAGACAAACTCAAACTGCTGCTCTAACTCAAAAACAACAACTCATTGTGGAACAAACATGCTTGTTGGATTTGTATTATTTTTATGGAACTAGAAAGCAGACAGGTTGTTGATAAAAAAAGGTCTTGTAATTGCAGAATAGAATAGAAAATATCAATCACTGCACCAGGGAAAGAACAGATTACAAATTTTTTGTTTCAAATCTGAAAAATCCACAAGGATTGAAAAATAAAATAATTGTGTGTGCAGTGGGAAATTGCCAACTGCTCACGTCACGTATGTGGCTAGTGATATTATCCGCAAGGGGGGAAGTCTTGCAGTTTATACTGTAAAAACACAGTTTGCACACGCCAACTCTTGGACTCCAGTGAGTCATCTTCTACTTCCACATTGGCAAGCACTGGTGCGCTTCCACCACCCTGATTTTAATGGACCGATCCAGATTGACCCCAACCGTTTAATAAAATTCACACACTTTTCTAAAATTCGCTCCCGAACACCACTCAAAAGGTTTAAATGTTGAATGCTGAATAATTCACCTCCCATCTCACCTCCCATCTCACCCGCAAGGCAACCGCGATTGTGAGTCATGTGAGTCACCCAGCTCACTCTTTGTTTGACCTTCTGCCCTCTGGGAAGAGGTACAGGAGCCTGCGCTCCCGCACCACCAGACTCGCCAACAGCTTCATTCTCCAGGCTGTTAGGACCCTGTACTCGCTACCCCCTTCTGCGTAGCGTGCTACACTTTTGCGCTATTTTCTGGAATGTCTGCTGTACGCTCACTTGCTCCTTTTTGCTCCTCTTATTTATTTGTTGTGTTATTTATTCGTTATTTATTCAGCACGCTGTTGTTTTACTTGATTGTCTATTGTGTGCCATGTCTTATCACTGTGGGATAGCGGGGAACCAAATTTCGGTTTCTTTGTGTGTCTTTGGCATGTGAAGAAATTGACAATAAAGCTGACTTTGACTTTGAATTCGAACGAGTAGCCAACTTTCTCCTCACTGAAATCCTGGACTAGCTTGCCAGTCAGTCACAGAACACATATACTGTAGAGACAATTTGCCGGCCATGGCACAGGGACAGAGCAGATCATCCAGTAAGCAGAGGGTCCGCTGTTCGATTCCAGCTCCATCCAAGTCATGTGTCGTCGTGTCCTTGGGCAAGACACTTTACCCAGCTTGCCATTCACACTCTTGTACATCTGGATGCAAAGGTTCGGTGATGGGCGGTATGGGCTGTAGTTGCCATGTAAATCTGATACATTTATAGGTCAAAAATTTTAATTTAAAAACAAAAAGAAAATATCTCAAACCTGATGTGCTAGCCTAGGAAAAGTAAAACAAAATTCAAATAAGCATCAAAAACACATTAAGGAACACAAAAAGTAATCTCTGATACTGCCAGTACAATCATTAAATAAATGTTTATATTTAAGCTAATATTTAAGAATTTTAACAACATATCTCAGATTTTTCTTTGTACTTTCAAAACTTCCAGCCTGGCCTTTCTATTTATTTTACAACTGAGTTATTTCTATCTTCCACTGTAGCTGCTGTACTTTCGCGCACTGGTAAGCACTTCTGCCTCACAATTCAGAGGTTGTGGGTTCGATTCTGGCTCCAGCCTTCCTATGCGGGGTTCGAATGTCCTTCCCATGACTGTGTGGGTTTCCTCCGGGTACTCCGGTTTCATCCCACATTCCAAAAACATGCATGGTAGGCTGATTGACCACTCCAAATTGTCCATAGGTGTGATTGTGAGTGTGTGTTTTGTAAATTTAAACAAGTCGAGCCATCAAACCAGCTGTACAGGAAGCCATTTGTGTCTATGTTTGGAGGGAGTAACAGACACAAATCAGAAGAAGCAGGCGAGATATTTATTGAATGTATTTTTTAATAGTTTGTTGACAATGAGAGAAGAAATATACTGTGCAGGTAATACCACAAGGAGCAAATGACTCATCAGCAAAATAACTGGAAGACCATTTTGCTAAAGTCAAGAAGTTTATTTGTATAGCCCTAAATCACAAGCAGTCTCAAAGGGCTTCACATAGACAAAAATTGACAATTATTCTCAAAGCATCCCCTGATCTTAAGCTCCCAAAAGGGCAAGGAAAAACTAAAAAAAAAAACCTACCAGGGGAAAATGAGAAACCTTGGGAAGGGACCACAGATGGAAGGATCCCCCTTTCAGGATCACCAGGTTGCAATGGATGCAGAGAGGGCACAAATAATACATAATATGAAAATGAATGAAAAGTGGATGTCCAAGTCAAAGCGAAGAGCTGCCGGAGGTGCCCTCGATTGTCCTGGCAGTGTCTTCGAGGAGGTTGAGCTGCAGTTCCCTCATCCTGAATTGGTCCACGAGAATCCAGATAGCCACTGTCAGCTTGAGTGCCACCTAAGGGGAGGGGGGTGGGGAGAGGGAGCGAAAACAAACTCCAGCCGAAACGGCCACTCCAGGTTAATTATAGGCCATAGAAATGTGTCTTTAAACGTGTCTTGAATGTTTCTACTGAGGTAGCAGTTATAATATCCATTGGTAGGACATTCCAAAGCTCTGGAGCCCGAATAGAAAATGCTCTAGACCCTGCAGACATTTTCTTGGCCCTCGGTGTCACTAAAAGGCTAGCATTTTGCGAACGAAGGTTACGAGACGGAACATAAGGAACAACTAGGTCGGCGAGATATGAAGGCGCTAAGCCATGCAGTGATTTATAGGTTAATAGAAGAACCTTGAAGTCACATCTTAAATGGACCGGGAGCCAATGTAAATTGGCTAATATTGGGGTAATGTGATCAAACTTTCTTGTCCGTGAGAGCAGCCTCGCAGCGGCATTTTGTACTAACTGTAGACTTTTGATACTGGACTTAAGAAGACTAGAGAATAATACATTACAGTAGTCCAGGCGCGACGTGACGAACGCATGTATAATAGTTTCCGCATCCCCGGTCGAGAGGATAGGACGAATCTTAGCAATATTACGAAGGTGAAAAAACGCAATCCTGGTTATATTCTTAATGTGTTTTTGAAAGGAGAGCGTTTGGTCAAATATTACCCAGAGATTAGTTACAGTATCACTCTGAGTGATAGTACGGTTATCTATAGTTATAGTGGTTTCCTTAAATAAGTGTTGATAACGAGTAGGACCAATTATCAACATCTCAGTTTTATCTGGGTTAAGACGAAGGAAGTTGAGAGACATCCATTGCTTGATCTCCGCAAGGCACGCCTCGAGATTACAACAGTCCCGTGGATCTGTCATCGATAACGGCATATATAATTGGGTGTCATCCGCGTAGCATTGAAAACTAATATTATATTTACGTATTATGTCCCCAAGCGGAATCATATAAATATTAAATAAAATTGGTCCGAGTACCGATCCGTGCAGGACACCACACGTAAGATTATAGAGCTCAGAGGACGTATTGCCATGGACCACTCGGTGAGTCCTGTCTGATAGATAGGAATAGAACCAGCTTAGTGCTGACCCTGAGATACCAACACAACTTTTAAGACATCCTGATAAAATATCGAAGTCTACAGTGTCAAAGGCAGCGCTAAGATCGAGTAACAATACAGACGATGTATTTGAATCCATAGCTATGAGGAGATCATTAGTCACTTTAGCAAGTGCTGTCTCTGTGGAATGATTAAGCTCTAAAACCAGAATGAAAAGAGTAATATCGATTATTAGCGACCATGTAATCAATAAGCTGCTGCGCTACTACTTTTTCAAGAAGTTTTGCTATGAATGGGAGGTTTGGAACTGGCCTATAATTACTGAGACAGTCCGGGTCAAGATTTGCTCGCTTAAGTAGCGGTTTAATAATAGCGGTTTTAAAGGCTGTTGGCACTATCCCAGAGGAAACAGACAGATTGATTATATTTAAGACGGCCGATCCAAACATTGGAAATAATTCTTTAAGTAGTTTGGCTGGAAGCGGGTCGAGTAAACAAGTTGTTTGTTTAGCCGCACTAACTAACGCACTAATTTTGTAAGCATTTCAAGGGACACGCTTTTAAAATTTGAGAGGGTTATTGCATGATCCCCAGCGCTAGTAACCGGCAGAGCGATTGGAATGGTATTCTTGATCTCGTCCCTAATGGACTCAATCTTTTGAGCAAAAAATTTCATAAACTCGTCAGCTGAGTGGAAGGAGCTATCGGGGATCGGCTGGCGCAGAGTTAGCTTTGCCAATGTATCAAATAGGTATTTAGGATTGTTTTTATTGAGATTAATGACTTGCGAAAAATAATGAGTTTTTGCTAACATAAGTGCATCTTTATATTTCAGGAGGCTGTCCTTCCATGCCTGATGGAAAACCTCAAGTTTGGTTAAACGCCATCTGCGCTCATGCGTTCTACATAATTGTTTAAGCGTACGTGTTAAACACGTCTGGTCAATTTGTCGCAGGGTTGACGCAGTTATTGTAAATAAGCGTTAAGCCACTATAAATATGAAATGTTATTCACTTCAACCTTATTTCATTGAGTCTCTTCCAATACATCTGGTCACTTGGCTTCAAACAAAAAGGTGCATCTACATCTACATATAAATGCCATAAAACAAAAACTGGATTCTGAGCTTTTTTCTCAGTCTACAACAAAAACAAAGGAATTGATCTGGATCCAACACATTCAAAGGTGACTTGATCAAAAAACGTTTGTCTTTTTTTATTGTGTAAAATGTTTGTCCTTGCACATTTGAACTGTTTTCCCTTATTTTTTTAAAAATATTTTTTGATTGGTCAGCATGTTTGACCTCATCCAAGTATAATTCGCATTTTCCTAAGAACTGTACACTCAAACTTAATGGCAAACAATTGTATTTAAAATATCAAGACAATAATTTGTATTGTTTTTAAATGGGGTGTGTAACACTCGGATACAAATATCACAAAACTATAGCATTGGAGTTGATGACAAGTGCAACAGGCTGGATTGTGTTTTGGGGGCTGCATGTGCACACCCAGCCATGCAACGACCTCAGTGTTCTTCCCACCGAATTGGCGGCAAGCAGTGAGGCGCCTCATGCAGCAACAATAGAGCAGCTGCTCTCATCATCAATGGGCTGAGGTTGACCTGTGGCTTTAGGCATTTTGCCGCCTTTTTCCTAAACCCAACATCTTACTCATTATCAGCTTTTCACAACACCATAAAACACAAATTCACCATAACATTTTTGTGTGTTATTAATGCACATTTATTGACTTTTTCCAGTGATACATCTCATGAATCATTTTCATACATGCTCTCAACATATTTATTTAACACATAGTGTTTACCGCCTATTTTTTTTGCACAGACTAAAATACTTTGAAGTCCATCGTGCAAACCTCAAACTGAGTAACCCTTAGGGTTTTACAAAAGTGTTGTCGACAACCCGTGCCCTTGAAACCCCAAAGAGGATTGCATTAATAAAACGTATGTAAAACGATACTGCTTCTTTGGGATCTGTGCTCGATTTTACCCAAAATGAACCAATTGCTAGGTTATATTGACTATACAGCAACTCTCAAATTTTCTTCTATTCATTGCGTATGTTAAGTGGCACGAAATAAATAAGGCATTAAATAAGTGTCCATTAAATCTACCAGGGCCTCCACATGTCCGCGCTGACAGCAGGCGGGACTTGTTGCGCTGCAGGAGAGCCCGCAGCCGCCGGCTGCGACTGCGGCTGGCTGTCTGCCCTCATAGCGCTCAAGCCGGACTTGAGGCTAAGCAGCCTCTGTTGGATGTGGGGGAATGCCCTGGAGGTCTGTGCGCAGCAGTTCATGCAGGACGGGGTGACCGTGGCGGACATGGAGCGCCGCACAAAGTCACTGACCCGCTGACACGCGTCCTGGCTGAGGCTTGTTTGTGGGAGCAGAGCGGAGACCCGCTGGAGGCACGCTTTGTAGCCTTCTCTGTAACTTTCTGCGGGATCTGAATCGGAAACAAGTATTGAATATTATTCACTTATTCACGGACATTGGTGACTATTTTTTGGGCTGTATGGTCAGTATCTCACCTTTCGACGCCGGGAGGTCCCTGAGGAAACGGACCGTCATTTCCAGAATGTCCGCTTTCTCTAGCTTTGAGTAGCGCGCGTTGTCTTTGCCAACCAGAGGCAGGATGAGACTCTTCAAATGGCTCAGACTGTCATTAATACGAGCACGCCTCCTCTTCTCCAACAGCGGTTTGAGAGTCTGGAAGAAATAATGAACGATAAGGTGTTATTCAAGCGCAACTGTATAGTCGACTCGCGATAGGGAGAAAAAATGCTCTGAAAACACGAGGAGTGTTTTTCTTGTCCTTACCTTTCTCAGCTCGTGGGCTTGTTTCCTCTGGGCCACGGTAGATCTGACAGTGATTGGCTGGCTGGCCTCGGAAGTGATGCTGGGACTCATATTTTGCGGGCACTTGT
This sequence comes from Syngnathus scovelli, assembly GCF_024217435.2. Taxonomy (NCBI): domain Eukaryota; kingdom Metazoa; phylum Chordata; class Actinopteri; order Syngnathiformes; family Syngnathidae; genus Syngnathus; species Syngnathus scovelli. The sequence goes on from NC_090848.1 coordinate 21,497,314, forward strand.
GCTTGTGAGATGTGTTCGAATTTGAGGCTGAAGTGTGTAGCGGAGCTGTGCCACCCTCCTATTTATGTGTCTTCGGCGCGTCACGGGGGCGGGACACAAGCCACTACGCAGTCTGATCCGGGAGGAGGGGGCTGGGGTTCAAGACCTTTGGGAAATGAATTAATGACATGCGCTCCTCTCTGGACCATCTGTCTGGTCGGGTAGCATGCACCCAAGCGCTGGTATGCAGGGATCGATCATTCGTGGAGTCGCTGCAGGATGGCCTCATATTGCAGATTTTATTCAATGTTGTTGCACTTTACATCTTTTGATTGAAGATGTGAAGAAGACGACTGAACACGAAAAGCAAAATTCCGTGCAACATTTCTCTTATTTTCATTCGCCTTTTGGTGAAAAGTAGTGGTCTTTCAGAAGCTGTTATACTGTTATACGGTGGACAAATATACATTACAATTTAATAAATCTGGGTTCACAACATGAATGTGTTATAGGCGTTTATAAAAAAAAAATTACTGCCAGAAAACCACATAAGGCACACACATTGGATCTTTGTTTCCACTATGGCAAGACTAAATTATTCCTAAAATGCAGTAAGCCACGCCACGCCATCTAACATCTGCTTGTGAACCCCCACAGATGCTTGTTGCCAATGCCAACAACACAGTCCGTGTTTATCAGTATGGATGCTGCGGCTGGTTGTGCTGGGGGCGGGGGGCAACGTAGTGACGTGATACAAAAGTGATGCCGAATTACAGTTCCTCACACACAATGCGGTTGGGGGCTGCACGATATGCCCATGTGATTTGCATGGACCTCATGACATTTGACAGGGCAGTAGTGAGAAACAACTAGGCATATGCATTTAATATTTTTTATGTTTAAAAAAAGGCATAAATATTGAGAAAGTAGAGTCAGGTATTGACTGAAGAGGTCCTGGGTAGAAACTGGAACACCGGTGACGAGAATGGACTTGCAGCAACATAACTGCAGATTTAAGAAACAATTAAGCCATTCCTGCATGGTCTTATTTAATTCATGGTGACGACTATGAATTGTGTCAAACGTGTTGTGTGGTAAGAACAAACATTTGGCTAATAAATAATGTGCAATTATCATCGGTCAATTGTATCATTGTTACTCAGTTCATGTGTAAAGATTTTTATATATATAGGTTTGTATGCATTCTCACCATGCACCAATGGGCTTGAGCGACCACCTCCGCAAAATAGAGCCCTGAGTTGCCGGTGGGACTCACGCGCTCGGCACGCGCCAAAACCACGCAACAGATGGCAAGCCACAGTTTGAATCAGGCGCCACCGCCAAAGCATCGCTCCCTCTGCCCCGATTGTGCTCTGGCAATCTTCTCCACCCCCACCCTGGGCTGGCTGCACGTCTCTGCCATCAGCATCCTCCCTTCTTGTGCTCGCTTCATCATCTCGCAGAGAAGACAGCTGAATAGCTTGGCTATTGCTTGCATGCATATAAGGAGGTATTGCAACAAACACAACTGCGTATTTGCGCGATTTTACCTATCGAATTTAGCAATTAAAACGTTAAATTTAGAAGAGAAACTATTGAGTGTAGCTTTCACTGACAATGTCAATAAAATCAATTATCATTAATCTGAAAAGAACACATGAAGATGGAAAGATAATGAGTTCCAAGACGTGGAAGATTTGTAAAATATCTACTCACATCAACTATGTTGCAAGCACAAGGAGAGGAGAGCGCAAGTACGTATTATTAATTCGTGCGTAAACCTATGTTGTACGACTATTCAAAAGTTCAACGGAAGTATGTACATTAAGAAATATATAAATGATTACAAGCTGGAATACAACTATTTTTGTTAACATTTCATACACAATTATTTGAATCTATGCACCCCGGCAGCATTCAGCTCGCGCGGTGCATAGCTCGGCTGCAAGCTGTCTTGGTCATGAGCTGCACAGTTTTGCACGCGTCCTGTCCCATGGGGCCCCAACTAACTGCCACGTCCAGTCAGCATGGGAACAGGTCCCTTTCGGTGAAGCAACATTTTAAAAAAAAAATAGGAGAGGGTCCTCAGTTGGGGGCTTTTTTTGTCCTAGTTTCAGCGTGGGTATCCATCTGTGCAAGCCGAGACCACAGTGATCTTTTGTTGAACGACATGCTGAGAAGTTGAATTATGAAGGGGCTTCCGGGGACTCCTTAAAAGGCTAGAGACACCGGTATATGTATAAATCGGTTTTAGTTAGCTTATGGGCTTATAATATAAATTTACGCTTGAAACAACGAAAAGGAAGCTGTTGCTCTGAAAAATATAATTTAAATTTGCCGCACAGACGAGTTTGACTGCACCGAGCCGCCAGCCGGAAGTGACGTCTCATGACGTCTCAGGTTGTACGCGTTTAGCTTCAGTGAATGTAAACAAAAAGAGAGAGGGGCCAGCGCGGAGACGTCGGGCCAGGTTTGCGGCCAACCCAGCTCGCCTAGCCGTGCCTTCCATTATCCTGGCGTACGTTCGTTCGCGGGACGACAAGATGGGTTGAGTTCGCCCGACAGGATCCACGAACCGGACAGTGCGTGCCTGCTGTGTGCTCGTGTTCACAGTGGCCTGGTTGACTGTCATCTTTCCGGACTCTGCTGTGCATCGAGAGCGGCTAGCGTGCTATCACTCTTATTGTTCATCTTCTTGTTTTAATTTTCCTGTGTTGTTTACTTGTATGTGCGTTGTGAACTCTTATCTTTCCGGACTCTGCTGTGCATCAGGAGCGGCTAGCGTGCTATCACTCTTATTGTTCATCTTCTTGTTTTATTTTTCCTGTGTTGTTTACTTGTATGTGCGTTGTGAACTCTGTCTTATCTTTCCGGACTCTGCTGTGCATCGGGAGCGGCTAGCGTGCTATCACTCTTATTGTTCATCTTCTTGTTTTATTTTTCCTGTGTTGTTTACTTGTATGTGCGTTGTGAACGCTGTCTTGTCACCCTGGAATAGTGAGAAACGTAATTTCGATCTCTTTGTGTGTCTTGACATGCGGAGGAATTGACAATAAAGGAGACTTTGACTTTGAAAAGTATGTCGAAGCGTGACGGGAGGGGCACAATTCAGAAAACGTGCTCAGCTCGACGAAAAAATGCGGTTTAAGCAATAAAATTAAAAATGCTTATAAAACCTAAACCAAACGTTGCAGGTGGTCATGTCTTCATGTGCCGAGATCAACTCGGCACTCTAAAGCCCCCAAGAGCACTTTTTACTATGCCAACCTAACCAGAGTGACGGGAGGGGCACAATTCAGAAAATGTGCTCAGCTCAGCCCAAGTGAACTGCTAGATTCATCATATTCTGCGTCAAAAGAGGTTTCTGAATCGGATAAAATGATGCTAATATTGCCGCTAGAAACGGAGCTGTCGCTATCATCTGCCATGTTGTTTGGGTTTGTTGACATCCAGATGTACAACTTGTGACGTCACAGTAATGGCGCCGCCAGTTTGGCTTTGTGCGGGACCCGATCGATAAACTGGCATTTCATTTCAGCTTTATTCTTTGTAATCGGTGTCCATTTTTAATTTCCAATGCGGCAAATGTGTTCACTTTATACATTCTATCAAATTCCGTTCTAATTGAAAAAAAAAAAGGGATGTCTCTAGGCCTTTAAGGAGAGGGGATTGGTAGCTGTATCTTTACACATATACAGTATTTGTTTTTAACCAAATGCAAGCTATTGTGTTTGTTTTCCACATAAATTTAAATGAATTATTCCTAGACACCACCCCAAAAATCTCCAAAGACTTTTTACACCTTTAAAATAATCTCACGCGCTAAAGTATAAATACATCGATTGAAAATAATTCTGCAATAAAAAGGTCCATTCAGTACAGTATGCAACCTGTTGATTTTTGAGAACATGTAAGTGTTTTGGTGTTATGAGTGGCATGTGACTGACACGGGCCGCGGGTCTGCAGACTCCATCTGGAGCCCTACATGATGGTGAATTAAGGCGTGAAACAAACCAAAGAATGGGTGAGTCTCAGACGTATTCCCATCATGGTTCCACAGAGGCGTCCAAATTGACAATAAAGCTGACTTTGACTTTGAAAGAAACCTCAAAGCCACAAATATATTTTAGGGACAAGGGGATGATGACATCCTACACCAAACACTGTGGCATCGTTACTTTTATTTCGAGTTGAATTTATGTTTAATTTAACCAATGAGAGTGTTTATTGATCATCAGTATTTCTCAGCCAGTTACATGACAATATGCACTGACCACAGTTCAGTCGCTAACTCCAAATTCATTTTGACCTGTGCAGACAACGTGTTTGTAATTTTGACATGCACTCCATTTGCAGTGATAAACTCACTAATGCCACGTATCAAATATTCATATTCTATTGTCATATTTATAAATGAAATATAATAACATCCACACACATCCGCGTGGAAATACACACACATTTTTATACCGTACTTGTGCTACAATTTAGACTTGTTTTTAAATAGTTTAAAATACTTTTTGTCACCAAATTGCGAGAAGCGCAGAGGGTATGCATGGGAAGCCGCGTCAGTGAACCATTATGTTATGAACAGCGAAACCAGACTTGCCCCAGCACGAAAATGGAGATGCACTCTTTAAGTTGCGCAGTCATTTTTTTATTACCAAATTATCAGGTGCATAGGGGGTGAGGCAGCTTCGTGCACCAAAACACGCATCGCGGTCTATGCAAGGCGAGACTTGCCCCGGCACCAAAATGATGCGCCCGTTTTTATGCTTCTAATGTCTGCAGACTCGGGTCAATCAGTGGAGCCTAGAGTTCAAAGCAAAAATGTATTCTTAAAGTTAGTGTAAAAATGGTTAAAATGTTATTTATCACACATGAAAAATATGTTGGGACAGGTCATTGAAATTGACAGACCTGATTTGTTTCACATTGACGTGCGTATATGTCTGGCACGCAACTTGCAGGGAAATATAGTCATAAATAAGCCCTGACGAATTTCAACTGCAATAAAGAACTAACAAACACAACTTACTACCTCAGTGTTTTGAACACATCAAATTCTTGGCGTATTAAGGGAAAAAAGCTATATTGAAAAAAAAAGCATAATTTGCAAATCACATCCATATACCGAATCTTAAATTAATAATTTAAAAATGTAAAATGCAATTTAAAAAAATACATGAGTATCTTTTTCATCTTTTCTATTTTAAATTATTGTGTGTCGTATGCATGTCGAATCAATTTCATATGAAAGAGAAATAAAAAAAATGACTGTACATTTTGGTACTTTAAAAAAAACATCTTGTTGGATTAAATTGAACAAAGGGGCTACCCAAGCCGAAAACAACGCCACTTGCAACATCTGATTCCCCATTTTTACGTCATATACGCACAATCTAGCTCGAGCCACGTTACGGTCTGCATCATGCGGCAGGTTTACAAAATGCTGCAAAAATAAGGGCTCTTATGTATATTTAGGCCTAAATCATTAATATCTCAAATTGTTGTGCTAAATAATTGTTATTGTATAAAACTGTTGTTATTCATACACACACGCGTGCACGCGCGCGCACACATACGTACACGAAGAATTATAGTGGATGAATCAAATTGCGTGACCGTCAAAGGCTGGTGATGTGCGGCAGACACAATGAGATGCATCACGGGTGGCGTGGGTTGCGTGATGGCCACGCAAAAACATTCACTGTATAGGTAGTAGGATCGAGGGAGGGTCCAGACAGGATTTTGAATCTCTCAAAAGACGGCTCGCCAAGCCAAAAGCCAAGCTGCATGACGCAACTAAACAGCTGGTGCTGGCGCAAGGCGACGCAAGTAAGGCACTCTTGAAGTTTAAGGAAATATGTTTTATTTTAGTTTTGGAGGGGTGCGTGAATATTGGATTCTCCCTCTGGTGCGGTACTATGAAGAGCATGAGGGCAGCACGAGCCATGCAAACAAAAAGCAGCAGATGGTTTAAACCTCAATGTTATACGGGGATCATTAAGCGCTAACCCGGTGGGACATCAACGAGTGTATGCAGGTAAAAATGATCATTTCTGAAAAAGGAAAAATAAAACAAATCCAACAAGGCCCATATGAATTGTGCTCCTTTAAAAGGTCGACAATGCTAAAATATTATTAAAGCATCAATGTTTAGTGACACCGGCACTGCATCCCAGAGCTATTTGTAATATTTTTGCAGTTACGCATAATGTGCAGTGCAAACTAAAACACTAATACGCTCGTTCAATCACTATATTTGAAAATTTCTAGTTATCTTTGTAATAGAAGATTTTGATTCAGATTGTATCCAGAACAGAATACATGCAATCAGATGGTCATTCAGGGTGAAACTCAATCATGATCTGATCTCAAGCCAGTGCTTTAATAAATAAACATTTTAAAATGTTGACCAAGAGTGCATATTATATAGCCTATTTATAAATATTAGATTTGCGGAGAGCCTCCAGGCTGTGCTTGAGCCGAGCCGTGAGAGGGCGTGGCCTCACTGGTGGTGTACGCCCACGGTGTGGACGCGTCCCTCGTGGGTGAGCCACGAGAAACTTGTGGAAAAGGGCGGTCAATATGAGTGCAGCCCTCAGCGTGTGATGACTGCAGGAGATGGACGCTCTATCCACAGAGCATGCACGCTGGTAAGTTGTTTTTGGTTTGGTTATGTTTTTTAACACGTTTTTCTTATTTGCCAGTATAGTATATATACAGTATAGATTTATTTCAGCCTATATGCTGCAAAAATATTGCATTCATTGCACTGATTTTAGAGCGAGTAAATTAACCTTGTTGATATTTTGATTTGATTTTGTTTATTTCGGCCAGTACAACACTTATAGAGCTTCATTTCACATTTTGTTTGACATGAATTGTCGAAAAAGGGAAGCGGGTTGAAGCAATTCATGCTTATTTTGTCCCGTCCCGATTACAACCATGCACGCTTGATGAATTTCTGCTCGAACGACGCGCAACGTCTCTTAATTGATGTTTGTATTTGGTGACCGTGACACACACTTAATCTATTAGTAGAAATGCACAATAAGCGATATAGAAAATGAATGGACGGATTGAATTAAGGCAATTAAAATTAATCAACGGGCTGGCATATGGCATGCGCATAGAAATGTTGCGAAGACCTCTTGCGTGTGTTGTCAGATGACGTGAATGTGGGTGTGGGTGCTTAATGAGTGCGCTTGACTGTGAGAAAGTCTAACTCTGGCAATTCTCACTGCAGATCATGGTTGACCGGCTTGCTGGCGGGGGGTGACACGTCACGCCTGCGTGGTGAGTTCGAGGCCCCTTCAAAATTGAAGACTGTGACAAAACTGCCTAACGATAGTCGTCGTTTGATTGTCTGATGCAGCAAATTAACCTACGCTAAAAAGTGTGAGTGATATGATTGCAAATAACTAAATTACCCATATCGTCTTATGTATCCTCATACCAAGCATTCAGTGCAGTCTAGTCTATAAAGATTTCAAAAATAGTGTTAGGGAATAAAAGTGAATGCGTGCATAAATTGGGCTTGTTGTATCAACTTTGTTCTATAGCACCATTCACTTCTACACTTCATAATATACCTATATATTTAATAGAGCTACCTTTAAAAATAACTTTTAGATAGCTATGATGGCGAAATAGGCGAGATTTGGGATGCAAGGATGAGAGGAATGAATAAATGTTTTTTTTTTTTGTGTGTGTCATTGTGTCCATTCTTTTATATGTATATGTTTTACTTGAAATAAAGATTATGTTGTGTGGTCTCGTTTTTTTTGTTACAGTAAGCTTACTGTAAACAGACAATGATAACTTAATATCCACTCTACTGGATTGGACTATACAGTCGCGTTACTTTGTATAACTCGGTACATTAATTAAACGGCAGACAGGATGTATTTTGTATCTGGACTCATCGTGCACGCGCCCAGGTGGACGCATGTAAGGGCAACAATAGAGCAGAGCGGGGCACGCGCCACGCAACTGCACGCTATACAAGATTATTAGAGAACATACAGCACTGTCACAAATTATCAATTCACGACTGCCACAATACTGAGATTTTAATTTGAAACTATTGGTGAGAGATTAGCCACAACTACGAGTGGAACTCAAACAGTCCAATCTACAACCTCAACCGAATTTAGGGCATCTGTTCACTGTTCAAAGTGGTTCGTGCACATTGTTCCTGCCCCAGGCATGGCAGAGTGAACTTGAGCCAGAATGGTGGTTTGAATGTTCCCGCGTGTAAGCAGCAGATGTGAGCGCACAAAAGAAAATTGGGGTGGAGGGGTGGGAGTATAGGCGCCTCGAATAATTAAATGCAATTTGAATAACTGTCGCGAGCCTGACGCGTGCAAGGCATACCCCAGCGTTCCCAGGGTGAGGAGGAAAACCGTTGGCTTTCCCAGCAAGCTTTGTTTGCTGCCTGCAAAGGTGGGTAGGGGGCATATAAACTTGATTCAACCACATTCTCTTGGCTCGCTGTATAATATAATATAATATAATATAATATAATATAATACAATACAATACAATACAATACAATACAATACAATACAATACAATACAATACAATACAATACAATATAGTAATATAATCGGTTTTGATTTAGGTATTTATTGACATTCAGAGAAACATTGAACAACCAGGGTTTGATATAAGCCGTGTATAAACACGTTTCAAACGCACCCTAAAATTACATTACACTAATGATAAAACAGACCAATATGGCATTATTATAGTCCTACATTTTTACAACTACAATTTCACAGTAAAACAAGAAATATGTCAGAATGATTTTGCGGTGTTTAAACAGGCCACACTTTGCATTATTTATGACTTGTGTTGGTGAATCCCACCAGGGAGTCCTTATTGTCTATTTTCTTGTACAATTAATCGAGGCTCTCGTGGGAATGAAAGACCCCCTCACCAGCATCACCACCACCCCGCGCACGTCCTACTGGTGCAAGGTGTAAATGACAGTTGGGCCTGTGTGACAGATGGTGTGGAGAGGCACGCGTCGGGCACGAGTCTGACACGATTAACCCACCGAGAACAGCGCACCCCGACCCCACAACCCGACCCCATCATGTACGACAGCATAAAGAGGAAGAGGTGAAATGATGCGTCACATTTATTGTGCAAACAAAATCCGCCTAAATTAAAGTTTTACTTAATATTGCACTGAAAATAATAGCCTTTTACTTTAGGTAAAGTATATATCAAAAATATATACTCAATGCGGACCCACAGTCTAAATCCTTAATTAAGAAAATTATTTTGCCAATACACGGGCTCGGTGGCGCACTGGGTAGCACGTCCGCCTCACAGTTAGGAGGGTGCGGGTTCGATTCCACCTCCGGCCCTCCCTGTGTGGAGTTTGCATGTTCTCCCCGGGCCCGCGTGGGTTTTCTCCGGGCACTCCGGTTTCCTCCCACATTCCAAAAACATGCTTGGTAGGCCGATTGAAGACTCCAAATTGTCCCTAGGTGTGAGTGTGAGTGCGATTGGTTGTCTGTCTCTGTGTGCCCTGCGATTGGCTGGCAACCGGTTCAGGGTGTCCCCCGCCTACTGCCCGATGACGGCTGGGATAGGCTCCAGCACGCCCGCGACCCCCGTGGGGACTAAGCGGTTCAGAAAATGGATGGATGGATGGATTTTGCCAATACACTGTGTTTGTTGCAGCAGGTATGTAACATACATAAATACTTCGATATGTACTACTGATAGTTTTAAATATATAGGAAATAAGTAGAAATGCCCCACAAGTGATTTTAACCTCGTCTACTTGGTAGAATGCAATACAGTTCAATTCTAGTCGCGAACATTAAGATTTCATGCTGCCACCGTTCGGCGGTGCAAATAATTACATTGGCTCATAAACTTGGGCAGGTGGCCGTGCTTCATAAGCATTCAGGTAAAGTCAAACGGAACATGCAAGGATTACATGTTAAATAAATGCACTGTTATGAGTGGTACGCAAAAGAAATCTAAAAACGAATTTTCTACTTATTCCAAATTAATATATTACGGTATGTATTTTTAAATGTAGCCAGTTAATCATATGAAGAATGTTAATTTACCTCATCGAACATATACCAAACAATTGGGTGATCTATTGTTGTACAGTATGCTGTATTTATATATATATTTTTTTAAAAAGGGTGGCCTAATGTCCAGACTGGAATCTGATTGAAAGGCTGTCACATAACTGGAATTTGATTGAAAAGCTGTCATTTTGAGAGTTGATTGAAACGACAAGCCACTAGGTGACTATCGCCTACCTTGCTGCCACAGCAATATGTAATAATGTTGCCTGACCTTTTTCTTCTTCCTTCGAAATGGTCAAACTAATTAACATGGTTTGTGAGCCGATAGCATTGCGCAATAAACGATGTGACCAAAACGCTCTCACACACTCTTCAGTGCGGCATGAAGTTTGTACTGGCCCTTTAACTGGTGAGCCGATTTTCAGAAAGCAACCACCTATAACAGGCTCAGCGATCCTCCCCCTGATGGATTATTTACCGGGCGCTCAGTCCGGTGTCGCCATCTGCCAGAAGAGGAAAAATACACTCTTGAAGCACATGATACGACTTAGTAGTTGTTGGAAAGCAAAGTGGCTGAAGGAGTAAATGGTATTCAAATAAGTCGTGTGCGCAACAGGTGCGCGCCCACTCTGCAGGAAGACGCACGCGAGACAGGTTAGTTTCGAATTTGAAACTACCGAATGGACTGACTTTTGGATGATCCATAGAGAAATTGAGTGATCAATGTGATGATTGGTTTCCAAACACCGCGGTTATTCTCGCGGTGAAGTAGTCGGACTCAAGTGTAAGGAAGGGATCAGGAGGGGGCGGCGGTCGTCGTGCAGCTTGCAGCAGCCATGGTCGTCGAAAGCGAGCGGACGCTGCTGGCCGCAAGGCAGGGGGATGTGCAAATTCTCAAAGCGCAGTTCGCATCGAAATTGCTCACCAGAGACGTGAAGGATGCACTGGGGGCCTCGCCCGTCCACCACGCAGCCCGGGCGGGCAAACTGGCTTGCGTGCGCTTCCTGGTGGAGGAGGCTGGGCTGCCGGGCCACTGTCTGGCCAACAACGGGGCAAGTCCTGCGCACGATGCCGCAGCCACCGGCAACCTGGCGTGCTTACAGTGGCTGCTGACCCAGGGTGGATGTCGGCCAGAGGTGAGTAGGTGGCTGTGCTGGAGTCACGAAAGGCTTTTTTCTCTGTATTCTTCACACTAGTTGAGTAAAAACACATCTCATATCAACTTTCAATGGAAAATTTGTTGTTGGTTACAGTAACCGTCTGTCACATTTAGAATGGTGTTGGAAACTTGAAGGAATGACCTCATACCACCCCTACACTATGGGGGGGGTCAACAAGTAGACTGTCTATAAAGTAATTAATTTATTTCAAATTAAACCCACAAAACTTCAATCTCGATTATGACTTTTCTCATGGCTTTATTTTAAAGCATTGAAAACCTCCATAGCTACACGTTCCCACATAGATTTAGGTAAAATAACAAATGGAAAATTTGTGATATGAATCACTCAGCAGCATACGAGTGTAGTTTAAGATTGAATTCTTGCAGGATAATAATTTATGAGAATATACTTGATAGAGCAGATGGAAGACATCCAAGTGTCTCGTTTGTCATTTACTAATCATTTGAGTTGGATTCATAACATTTTTGTATGAAAAGTGTTGTCTTCATCACAAGAAGCCATGTGGCAAAGCACCACTTCTACAACATTTTGAATTTGAAGTGCTTTCAGATTCATAGTGTGCGTGTGTGTGTGTAGAAAGAGCAAAACATTTGCAGTCTGGAATTGTCTAAAGGCAATGACAACTTATCTTAATATCTCTGACCTTTCAAGTTAATTGTATCTATTCTCATTATTCAAGTTGGGCTGACTGCAATAATCATCACACTTTGGGCTTGCTGCTATGTTAAGTACATGCTATTGCTGTGCTTTGGTTCCAGGACAAAGACAGTTCTGGCGCTACCATTCTCCACCTGGCCTCCCGCTTCAGTCATCACGAGATCACAGAGTGGCTGCTGAAGAGTGGGCAGGTGGACCCCGGGGCTGCCACCGACACGGGCGCCCGACCTGTTCACTACGCTGCTGCCAAGGGAGACCTGCCCTCGCTCCGACTCTTACTGGGGCACAGCCCAAAGTAAGAACGATAAGATGGTTTTACCTCTGCAGGGGTTCTTGTTAGTCTTTTCAAAACAGGGGATGTTGATGCAATTGTGTTTTTTTTTTTTGTTGACAGTTTCTTCTTCTGCCTCATGCATCTTTTCTTCCAATATTTTAAGCCTTTAAATTTATTTTGATTACCAATTACTTGATGCATGTATCCCAAAACCAAAATCTAAAAAGAAATCCATGATATTCATTGTGGACTATCTATGGATGAAATATGATTGCATAAAATCGCTCATGAGCTCAGAATATGTCTGCCTCTGCTTTGATATAGTCCACCAAAATAGTTTTACAACACCTGCTCCACAAGGTAGACCTGCTTTTATTTGCTCTAATGTCTAGTCTACTTTACTTGTAGTGACGGACAGAACAATGACATGCTCCTCCATTATATGGCAGAAGGTATAATAAACCTGTGTGTCCACCTGCCGCCATTCATACAACAGAATGAGTCATGGCTTTCTGTGAGTACATCATTTTGGTGTTCAGTTAAGCAGGCCCAGATTTTATACTGGGTAAGTAAATTTGGACAATATCCGTATTATTTCAGTCATCATACCTTTTGTCATGTTTTTGTTTGGTGTGGGGAGATTTTTTGGTTTTAATTTAGATGGGCTAAAAACTAGATTAGGGCTGGCTGAACGCAGCCTTACTTTCTGGACCTAGACTGTTTGATTGCCCTTTTGTGAATTTCAAAATTGACATTGAAAAATAATGTGCTGCACGCATGAATCAGCATGTTGACTTTATTTTGGTAAAGAAAAACAACAAACGTAACTTGCTCAGTAGTAAACGTTTCATTGCACATTAGCTTGAGGAGAACGCTATTAAACATGTTGTCTTGACTGTGCTGTACTTAGTAAACAAGTCAGGGCTGTTACAAAAACACCAGAGTGAATAAGCTTTGGGGCTCACGCTGGCAAATGTACTTTATAGTCTGGCACTGATCTGGCGCAAGATTTCAGTTTTGCAATCTAAATACTTAAATCCAGTTAAAGGGTGAAACACGCTCTTAGAGGTTTAAAAACACTGCAACTTCCACGTGCTACCTATGCAAGTTATCCAGAATAATTTCCTATTTACTGTTCATAGGAGAAGTGAGGCTACTGATGTTGGTTTGCACGCTCTCTGTTTTATTTCATCCCCAAAAGTGTTTGATGGGGTTCATGTTTAGTTTCTACATTAACCAATACTGTCAAACAGTCTCTGCAAGTCTGCCTGGACCAATACCTTGGTCTGTTTAGCTGTATCTAACATATATTGTTGTGTCGGCATTGTTGTGCGATTGCCACTTGACGACTTCCGTTTAATCAGTGCAGAGTCAGACCCGATCAGGGTTTACAGAGATAACGCTGGACTGAATGACTGCCATGGACACCGCTAAACACATTAGGGCGACTGAGATGTCCGTTCTATCAAACAAACTTGGCACACGGAGTTCCAAAGAACAAAACAGCATAAATCACACACTCACTTATCCCAATCAGTAGCTGGGTCATTTGCGGTTCTGCAGAGTCCGAGTCGCGACGCAGACCCGCCCGCCGCTTTCAGTCAGCTTACTTTAAAACATTAGAGCCATCTGGTTTTGGCAAGAGAGTGGGGATTTGGGGAGGGGGGGGGGGGGGGGGACAAAGCCTCTGTGTTTGCACTCTTGATACAAAGACGGAACAAATAATACAGGGACGACTATTGATGCATTGGCAATTATGTGTGACCTTCAGTTGTTTAGTCTTGAAGCTGAAGCGTTCTAAATGTCAGTGATATCCAAGAAGCTAGAATCAGGAGGTAATGAAATATTTCAGCATGTGCCAAAACGCCAGTCAGACTCAATCAATGAAGGGAACACAGCAATAAGTTAATTTGCGCATAATTGACCTCTCTGGGATTGCGTATCAGTGACAATCCGCTAATCAACAGAAATGGGAAAGTGACGATTCAGCATACTTTAAACTTCAGCTTTGTATGCTTTACATGCTATAAATGTCGCCATTGCACTGTTTTCTAATGGCACAGCTAGGTAGGTGCATGTTGAAAATTTAATGAGCCCCAGGGACACAGAGCTCCCTGATAGCCGGGGCCCCATTCACTCTTCTCCTCCACCCCTCCTTGCTGTTTGTCACTATCTCCACAGCGACACACAGTAGCGCCAACCTGCGATAAGCTAATGAGGGAAACAAATACGTTTGAATAGCCAAAAGCTCCACCGGTCACTAGCATTGTTTGCAATGGAACTTTGCAACAGGGAGATAAGCATTCTTGCTTCGCGATTTATTACAAGTGCCAAATTTGTATCCATGAGTTTTAAGAGGCAATTGGACGGCTCGGGTTTGTTCTCGTTGAGAGATTGCAAGGAAAACATGACCCCTGTGTTACATCATCAGTTAAGTACCTGGCATTGTAATGAGAGAAAAACAAATCGCTGTGTACATCTAATAGCCCATATCGCACATTACATCATTTTATCATTAAATATGTTATTATTTTATATTTTATGGTGGTAGAGTTTGACATTTAGTTTCTTCAGAATATAATCAGATGTTGATCAGCCTGCCTTATAGTTGTAACATGATATCAACCGCCAAACATGTCATTATTCACACTTTAAGTATAACATTATCAAAGTAAGTCCATCTAAAGTGAAGAAAAACACACAAACCACAGTCTTTATCCCAGGAACCACAGAAACAGACTTCTGCAGTCTTCCAAAATATTTCAAACTTTTATTTTCTTTAATGTTCAAATGTACTTCTGCTAAGAGTTTAATGCATTTCACAATGGAGCGGGAAGTTAGCCAACATCTTAATAGTTGGTCAGACTCACTATTTAAATCCGTCTCATAAAAATTTAGAAGAATTTCTTATTTCTCCTTTTCAGACCTTGTTTTATTATATCTCACAAGTGATTATAAACTCTATGGCCACTGCTTGATGAGCAAATTGTTTGATATTTCTTGTCATTATTTTTTAAATATTACTGAGGTTTTCCCTAAAAATAGCAAACATCCAGCTCTATTTGAACATTTCCCTCAAAGACTAAGCCAACATATTGGGTCAGACTAAAACACAAATAATCATAAGCAGCCTTGCGCGTTGCATTTAGACAGTACATGCGCTTATCAACATGTAGCGTACATGTAGGCTCTAAAGTCATCGCTGCATTGGCCTTGAGCTGCATCTTATGAAGTGAAAGCTCAGCTGGGTCAGGTTTGTCTCGACGGGAGAGGAGCTCCGCCTCTGATTTTTTTTTCACCTTGTCTGTGGCTAGTCATCACATACCCGGGCCACCTTCACCAGTGGTAAGCTTTCATTAAGCACAAAGCCAGTCTGGCAAAGCCACCAGCGTGGTAATCCTCTTAGGAGATGCTGTGTTCATTTGTCAGTGTCCAGATAAAGCACAACTTTATAGGATTTAGTGGGGAAGTACCCGGTCACTTCCCGACCTCCCTGTGTGGGACAAGGATAGATACAAGTACATGGTTTGGGATGCTTGGCTAGGGGCTTTGCAGAAAACAAGGGGCTGGGAGGGGGGCATAGCTCACTGATAGCTACTTTCAAATAAACTGGAGCTTTTGCCAGATAATCCTGACATAAAAAGCTGAATGAAAATTCTGTCCGTTCAACTGTAGATGACAATGACCCAAGTAAGCATCGTGTTTGTTTAAGCACTCCCGCAGGTTCCCGACACCGTTTTCAGAGGCTTTGTCTAAATGTTTTGCATTGTCATTTGAATACCAAACTCTTCACCGACGCTTGGTAGGCCTTAAGATGATTGCTGACATGAGATACAGTATACGTAACAAACAGCTGTCCGTCTGTCTGGAGGGGAAATGACATTCAAACATTGAGCGTTGAATGCACATTTGTTAGTGAATGAGCTGGGCATTGTCTCAAATCGAACAAGTCCTTGATCGGTTTGTGTTTGCAGCAATCTTTTGCTGTATGACATTGTTTTACATTGTGCTGCGATTATCATGTCATTCATTGTTCAAACCATCGACACTATAATAATTATACCATAGATTTCCTGTGTTTCTGTGAATGAAAAGGCTGCGACATATAACATCCGCTATCTTTGCAATGTGACCTGCCCAAATCTTAACCTAGTCTTCTTCTCTCCTCCCACTACAGTTTTACCAACTCCCAAACTAAAAATGGTGCCACACCGCTCTATCTGGCCTGCCAGGAGGGCCATTTGGAGGTCATCCAGTACCTGGTCAAGGACTGCGGAGCTGATCCACTCATCAGAGCCAACGACGGGATGACACCCTTGCATGCCGCGTCCCAAATGGGCCACAACACCGTCATTGTTTGGCTGGTATGCATGCATGGATGGAATGATCTTGTAAACAAATCGAGATAGTGTGTTAATATATACGGAAAAATATATACGGGAAAATCTATTGAATGTCACTTCCTTAAGCAACTCTGAAATGGCTGATATTTGAAAATCAGACTACAAGTGTTTCTTCAGATGAGTTTCACGGAGATCAGTCTGATGGACAAGGATGGCGACGGGGCCACAGCTATGCACTTTGCAGCCAGTCGTGGTCACACAAAAGTTCTCAGCTGGTTGCTCTTGCACGGGGGTGAGATCGTCACCGACAACTGGGGAGGGACACCGCTGCATGACGCTGCAGAGAATGGTGAACTGGAGGTGAGTACTCCTCATGCAATTATACCATCTAGGAATAAATGCCTTGTTCTTTCCTCCACAAATGTTTTGAATTGGGCTAGAAACAGGCAAATGTCTGAACTGATCATTCACACTAACTCGGTCACTATGGTTTTCTTTTTCTTTTTTAATGAAACCTACTCAAACTCCTCAAGCTCAGTTTTCGTGCCCGATGCAAGTCTAGCCCAAAGCGCGGTCTAACTGTGCGCATGGATGGAGTTCTTTTCATTCTTATTTTGTTAGGTTAGTACAGGTAGAAGAGAATGTTTGTGTCATTATGCGCCATTGTGAGCGCAAACGCATCTAACCAATTTCCGGTACATTTTGTCAATCTGCGCATGTTGGAATAATTTGCTCCGCCAGAAAGTGAACACACAAGTCCTAATGAGATTGGTGCACAAAGTGCGCTTGTGCAGGTGAAATGCAGAGGATGTAGTCAGCCGCGTATGTGACATGGGCGGCATTTGGAGACTTTAACTTTCGATGCAACTATAGGCAATGAAAAAGAAAAACACTGAATGAATTCATCTAACTTCAAATCTTGCAAGATTGGGGCCTAGTCTCAGGTCATGTCAAGCATTTCGACATTGTGACTACACATTTTGTGTGGCTTGTATTGTCCTTCCACAGTGCTGTCAGATTCTGGTGGTCAATGGGGTGGATCTGGCCATCAGGGACCAGGATGGCTTCACAGGGGCTGACCTGGCTGAATACAACGGACACTTCCAGTGTGCCAAGTATTTACGCACTGTCGAGAACATGGTGAGCAATGACGTCAACCTGAAACTTCCTTTTCCAGGACTTTGGGGTAACGACCAATCACGTCTCAAACCCAGAAAACAAATGAGATGTGATTGGTTGCTACCTGATTGCTCTGATTTAATTTCCAAATGTCCCGGCCTGGTGATGAGGAAAAACATGTGGATAAGTCATATTCTACCAACACAATATTATTCCTAATGTTGTATTTAAATTAGTAGAACATATTATTGTAATAGGATTTTATTGTAGATTGGGGCTTTATATTAGAGCAAGAAGTCTGCTGACTATTATTTATGTTCAGAACATTATCTGAAGCTTGTTGCCTAAGCCTACATCATCACTTCTAATATTTGTGACACTAGGACTGTTAAGGGATTGGCTGTAACTGCATTTTTATGCATTTATATTTTTGCTCTAGACATCAATAGTCCAACACATGCATAAAAGATAAATGAATAAAACTGGCTTTCAATTTCAGCATTATACAGGGAGTATTCAATGATCACAATGCAATATTCAATAACTGTTGTTAGGTCTTGACATGCCATGAAGATAACACAGGACCTAGTATTTCCAACCTTAAACACGCCTTCCCTTGTGTGTGTACGTGTATGTGTGTGTGTGTGCGTGTGTGTGTGT
This sequence comes from Syngnathus scovelli, assembly GCF_024217435.2. Classification (NCBI taxonomy): domain Eukaryota; kingdom Metazoa; phylum Chordata; class Actinopteri; order Syngnathiformes; family Syngnathidae; genus Syngnathus; species Syngnathus scovelli. The sequence continues at coordinate 21,515,598 of NC_090848.1, forward strand.
GCGTGTGTGTGTGTGTGCGTGTGCGTGTGTGTGTGTGTATTGTCAGCATTAATTGGGCCAATGGGAGCTCCGCAAAGGTACATTCAATGAGGACATTTTGTTTGATCAACAGCTCAAATTTCCATGTCGTTTAAAACCACTATAGGAATTGTCAAATGTGCTTTGAGGCTCGCAGGTGCCACAAGCTATTACAGCAGAATCATCCCAAACAGTCTAGGTCTGATACAATACGCCCACCAGGGCCAAAATGTAGCATTACAAAACACGTGTCAGCACAGTATTAATGCTTGAGCACAGTAACCCCCAAGTGGCCAGAAGAACGATAATTCTTCTGCAATTAGGTGGAAACCATTCACCTTCTTGGACTCACTGCAAATAGGCCCAAGGGACAGTCACCTGCAGTCATAAAGCCTCTGGACCAAGAGGCCTATGAGTCGAATAATTGTTTGCCTAGCATCAATACAGAAAAATAATGTTTGACTTCCACCAACAGAGTGTGGAGCACCGGGTTTTGTCTCGGGACCCCTCGCTTGACCTCGCATACAAGGAGCCTGAAAACAAGCAGCAGGATTCGGGCCTCTCGTCCCCAAACACCACCATGCCCCCTACCAGCCAAGCGGCCCACTTTGACATTAGTTCACCAGCTAGCTCCTTGTCTAACTACGGCTCGGCCAACTCCAGCCAATCCAGTACCGGGGAGAAGAGGAGCAGCTTAACATTGTCTCGAGGCACGCCGCTGAACACGGCTGCGCACACAAGTAAACTTTTATGCTATTACAAATGATAATCTTCTTACATTTCATCTCCACCTGCTTTCAAAGGTCACTTAAGGTGAATTGCACTTCATTCAAATGCACGCACCAGTCAGTAATGACAGAATAATATGACATCCAATATTTTCTGCACTGGTCTCAATAGCGTACTCTTGTTTATGTATCTGTATTCAAATTGAGGTGAAGTCTTAGCTATTTTAATAGAAAGATTCACTTGCTACTGGTGCTGCTCTCTAGTGGACAAACAGTAAACTGAGACTTCAAGTAAGTTCAGCGAGGTCAATTTCTTTTTGTTTCAGGTGCGTCAGAGACAGCCATATCCGACATGCAAGCATACATGGACATGCTAAACCCAGATATCGACCCAGACAGGCCCAAGAAGAGTCACGACTCTGTTTCAACGCTACCACCACCACCCACATTTCCACCCCCGCCTCCCCCACATTCTCCTCCGCCTCCCCCGCCGCCCCCGGGCTATCCGGCACCGAAGCCCCCTCAGGAGGCCTCATCGGTGGAGTTTCTGAAGGTGAAAAGCAACCTGCGCCACGTGGAAGGCAGCAACAACAAGAAGAAGGAGGTAAAAACAATCTTGCAAATTGAAAAACAAAAGTAAGGACAAGTAAGAGGGACTCTTAAAGGAAGTGAAGATAGATGAAAATTCCTCTTCTGAGGAGACTTTCTACAAAATGTTGTCAATATCTGTTGCAGAGCAACACATTTATTGCACAAGTGTGCCTGAGGCTGGCCACACTCAAAAACAATCTTGTGCGACAATCATTTGCCTCACACAGTACAATACATCCACGTGTGCCCAAAATAAACGGCCACTCTAAAATGTCCACTTTTACTGTATTGGGAAAGTTCGTTGGCAATGCACTTGCCACTAGCTGCCATTTCCCCTTGTGCCTCATCAGTTGAGCGATTGCGCTTGTGTAACAGTGGTCACAAAGACGTTATTGTGTTAGAATGGCTCACAAGGCTAATGAAGACGCTCATTACTGAGGCAAGCCTCGGATTTGACGCGCTGTGATGACTATGAACTCAATTCATGTAATAAATCTGGCAACAGATCACTCAACAGTGTGCTGAAAGAGACAAACAGGTAAAATCAGCATCAATACTGCAACGCTAATACTTGATGAGTGAATTATCACTCAGGGCTTATTATATCATTAAAGAGACAACCTATTAGTGAGAATCTCTTTCACTTAATTGGGACCAGTATAAAGCCTGATGAACAAGGTTGATTTTTTCCATAAGAATAATGTAGGTCTTTTTTTGTATTTTTGTATTTTTTTTTAACAAGGAAGCCACTCAAGGTAGTGATAGTGGCCTGATGCTTAAGACTGTCTCAAGGGTGAGCTGTGTCAGTCATGTGGGAGGGAGGAATTTAATTAGTCCTGCTCCTTCTCCTCTTTTTACCCAGAAGACCGACTCCTCATTAAGAATTTAACCTAAGCCTCTCCTTGGGACTGCGTGTGCACACCCGCCCGTACACACACACACACACACACACACACACACACGATGTGAGCGTGCACAATAAACATAGTTGCAAAAAAATATTTACTCTTGGTGCTATAGTAACAGCGAAGGCTTAACTCATCCAGGGAATCAGATGAACTTGCAGTTGAAAAGAGCTTCAGTCACTTGATTTGCATTGACTCAAATCAAATGTTTTTGTGGGAATCAGGTAGACAAATGACTGTTTTGCCTGTGACACTTGTAATTCTTTGGATCTTTATTACAGCTGTTCAATAGTCGATGGACTTTGAGATATGTGATAATGCTACGGAGAGGGAAGCACCGGGTTATTTGTGCTTTACATAACTGGGCAAGTCGGCCAATGGTTGCGGAGTGCAGGCCACCGGTGACATCATCACTTACCGCAAGGCCGGCCCATGAGGTTATTGATGAGGCCTTTGCGTAAAGTGAGAGGGGCAGGTAGAGTGACGGGTGTAGCGCTGAGCAGAGAGAAGAGGTGAGTGACACTCTGGATCTGGTGACAGCTACTCTCTGTGCTCCGCCGGGCTTTGTGGCCGAGGCTCTGTTGAGACGACAGCAAAAGTCCGGGAGACGCTAAACGTCAAGGTAAGGTGTTAAAGAGACGACAGGAACGATGTTGCGTAATAAGTTGAAGGTTTTATTATCCCTGCTGGTGTATTTAAGTAGCAAGATTCCGATTTGTAGCTGATAGTGTTTGTCAGTCTGTTTATATGGTGCTTATTGGCTTTAGTGTTTCCACTGGTTGTTGTTGTTCTTTTAGAATAAAAGTCCCTGCTTATTCAGCACTTACTCACATATTTGGATTAACAACACAAGAAAATTTGTTTTACAAAACAGGCGCCGGGTAAACTCAAGTAAAGCACAATACCACATGCAAAGGAAGGCTGTTGACATGTTTCTATGTCTTGAGATGTGAACTAGTGGGGTTGTAAAGTCTCATGCTGCTTATGTTGTGCGGTTCTTATTTGAAACACAAATGCCAACGGTGCACTGCAGCTGAATACAAGCCTTGTTCAGTTATTAAAATAAAGCCGCTTTGTCGACTGGAGTGCTAATCTGGAAAGAAAAGCCATTTGCCACCATGTTGCACAAAACATTTCATCCGAACTAATATTAGGCGAAATATTTACTGCCGAAGTAAATTGGCCGTGGCTGTATTTATGCCAAATGCATTTTGAAGTTAGCTTTACAGTAATATAAGTTACTTAAATTTTTTTTTTTTTTGTATGCTTTAGCATCTGACGGTGGGAGAACACCACGACAAACTGCGGCGTGCAGACTCCAACAGAAAGTCGAGGAGCATCAATAAGCAGCCAAGCACTGGGGACTACTACAAGACCCTGGGGAGTGACAGCGCCGAGCTCCGTGGGAGCAAAGACATGGCACCAAAAGAGGAGGTAACCGTCACACACTTAAGCACGTGCCTGCATGCTAGACAGTGAAGGTAATTAAGGCATGCACTCGTCTAGACTAAAGTTAGGGCAAATCTTTTTAAAGAGGATGGCAACGAAAATGGCAGTGGGATTTAGCTCAATGGTGAATTGTTGGCATTAGGTTACCGTGGCGATATTTACCTGTGTATTATGCCACTCGGCTGCTTACATAATCCACTGTCCTTTTGAGCTATTTGTTTGCCACATGATGCAAAGAGCCCCCTCATTTCCATTGAGCCTCCACTTAGCTGTATAAACTGTCAAACAAGCGATGATGCAGCTCATTTGGACAGCCGGCCAAATTTGATTTATTTAAGCATTCACCAGCCAGATAAATTAGGTGCTCAAGAAATGCAGTCGAGAGGTTTACATATTATCATTGTTTCAAAGAAACACGAACAGTAGAAGTGATCAAGACACAGATTTGTTTGCATTATTGTTGTAGTCTGACCAATGATTTATTGACATGTGTTTACCCCACTCTTGTTTGGCACAATCATGTGAAGTTGTAAATGAATGCTTGAAACATCGATGTATAATAAATATGATGTCAAAATACAGATTATATTAATCGCTCCTGTTTGTTCCAAAACATATGGGAAGAGATCTTGGAAGAAAAATTACCGCATAATAAATTTAAATCCCTGTACTGAACGGGGGTCGCCATTTGATTACTTTTCAATACTTTTTTATATTTAAGATTATAGATTTATTTTTAAAAGATGTTGCACAATATTCATTCAATTATTTTTAGCATGCAATGAAAGCAGATCCGTTTTATTATTCATTTTAAATGTTCTAATCTTCTTTTCCCAATAGCTTCTATTTATTTATTTATTTATTTATTTATTTATTTATTTATTTATTTGGAAGATGGTGGTCACAAACCTTGACACAAAAGGACGTTCCAATTATAATTACCAATAAAATAGGATCTGGCATAAAAGAATGATTTAAATAGCTTGGAATGAAAAGATTACAACCAATACAGTACAGAACAATCCCATCTATTATTGAGTTGATTTGTTGCCACATACCTCCACAGACAACGAGGTCTGTCAAACACAATCATCTGTCTCTGGAGATGTATTACTATAATCTCATGGGAATCAGGAGTGGGCGCACTTGCCTGATATGGGAAATAATCCCCATTGAGCCAATTACAGCCTCAGAGGGGCCCCTCCCGGTCTCTCGAGCAGATGGGTCGGCTAATCAGCGGCACGTGCCGCCGGGCCTCATCTGGACACTAACCTCCCCCAAACTCCCTGGGGGGCATGGAGAGTAAAGGGGCCTCCGATGATGGGCACGCGTGCGAAGAATAAAAGGGGTGGGGCTGATTCTTTGTCACGGTCCATTAACTCGCTTCCAGCAGGGTTCAGTGTGTCAGACGCATGCAATGGTGGGCGTGGGGGTTCAGCACTATCACTTACAGCAGCAGATGGCTCGTGCCCAACTGTTTAGCCTTGCTGTTTCCCCTGGAGAGTGGGCCATATTAGCTCTGTTATTGTGTCGGAGTCTATGAGTTGATTAAATGCAGCAGAGGGGGGTGACCTCTAACAGGGATGCGCTTACATCTGTCACAAGCAATAGTCTGCGCAAGAAATAAAGAGATCCTTCATCCGAGCGGGTGTTTGAACAGGTATTCCGGGTCGGAAGATTGATTTTGACACAACTTGGTAAGAATTGTTAAGAATTTCCCGTGGTGTCACTTTAACAGGCCCAGAATTCACGCTAAGAAAATTTGGGAGTGAATTGAGACGAAATGATCATTATTTCAGTATTCATTCTTGTAGAGAAATATTTGTGTGGTGGTGTGCCATGAGAATTTTGAAATTTAAGATGGATGCTTTGTCCCAGCTAAGGTTGGGAAGCACAGATTTACATTGCATGATTTGTTTTTTGGTCATCTGTGTAAAAAGGACAACATTGTAAAAATGATCCCTGTTCACGCAAACCTGTAAAAACAACTGATTGACAGACCATGTCAAAAATAGTCCCGTTACGACCCCACAGGTTTTAGAGCTGAGGTTCTTTGACCATAAATTTATTAACCCATCAGTGTTGTCTGAATAATAACTGAAATTGAAATTCCTTTGCACAAATTTGAATGACCTTGTCTACAAATTAGTTGGCCAAGTAAAAAGCATGGGAAATAATCCCCATTGAGCCAAGGAGTTTTCAGAGAAAGTTAACGATTGTTCCATTTTGTTAACCCTTCCTTTCAAATAATCAGAAAAACGAGATAGCATAATTCTCACAGCCGTTGCAATCTTTATAGGTCACAATGTACTCTTGCGTGCACAGAGAATACGTGATATCACTAATGATGGGTTCACACTTATATGCCCAGGGCTCTGTTTTATTGGAGGAGCCTGGCGATGGCTCCACCCAAGCATCTGAAAATGGCACTGCGGAGGAAACAGCCCCAGCACCACCTCCACCACCACCACCACCTCCACCACCTCCCCCTCCTCCTCCAAGCAACCCGACGCCAACACCCCCGACACCTCCTCCGTTGCCACCGGACACACCGACAACCCAGAATCACTCTGCCAACATCTCCAACAAACAGCGACGTGCATCTTCCTCGTCAGGAAGTGAGTTTCCCTTGACTTCAAATGCCCTTTTGCAATTGAAAAGCAGGTTGAACATATATTTACAAACATTTTCAAAGATTGGAATCCATTACTTCTGGTGTATCAAATTAATTTTTGTTTGGTCCCATTTCTTAAGACAAGCATATTAAAGGCAAAGAATCTCTCAAGGTAGAGATGTATTGTGCCTAACACTGCAGCCCTGAATAATTTATCTGAAATTCACGATGCAGGGCTACCATTACCTTCTGAGTTGGTTTAGTGTTCGGCCATTTCTTAAAGTGCGTCCGTGTGTTACATGCTGCTGACTGACTGTGTACTGCAACAGGTGCCAAGAAGTCTTTTCTAAGAACACAACTCTGCGGCGGGGTTTAGGTTGGAAATAGTGTCCTAACTAACAACCGCTTGTGCTAACATTTGAAAATAAAAAATATTTATTTATTCTGTAATACAGTAAGACAAATTGTGTCTTTTGAAATTTTCTATTAGATTTTGTAAAAATCAAGTATCAGTGTGCCACTTTTCAAAACTTCAATAGCAGCTTTTACTCACAAAAGTAATCATCGTAACAAATGAATCTCAACCTTTGACCCAAATAATTAACTTACCTAAAACTATATTCCTCATTTGTACTGCACATCACTTTTGATGACGTGAAAAAACGTATACTTGGTTACAAAGAGTGCTGTCGAAACACTCCAATACTTTTGCAACTTGCAATCATTTTCTTGAACATTTTATCTTCTTGCTTTCTGTTGTTTTCACACTTGCATCGTACCATCTTTGTCTGCTTACGATATTTGTCTATTTTTATCTCTGCTTTTGCCTGCCATGGTCTTTCCTCACTGCTGCTCTTTCAAGGCGGGGGTCTCTCTGCTACACAGGCAGAGGGAGGGGCACTAAGACAAATGAAGAGTAAGTAGAGTCCACAAAACAACTATATACATTGTGTTTCCCAATAAGTCCATTCCCTGATATGAAACAACAGCGTTGGGCAAGATGCCCTCTGATTTGGGGGAGGGGTGGAAACTAAATGTGATACCCTCAGATAGGTGGTTTCTCTCTCTCTAAAAAAAAAAAGAAATCTACTGTAATTGCTGGTTTGTGAGACACCATGGCAATAAAACAGACACTAAGCTGCAAACCAATAATTCTGGACTTTAATACCTTTAAAAAAAGTCCTTATATTCAGTTGTCTTGTTTTTGGCTAATTGCAGCAAAGTGATAAAACATTAGAAGCCATATTTGACATTGCTATGGAATTGTTTGACTCTTGAGATGTCCCTTTCCTTACTTTCTTCACCCTCTTACCATCATTTTGACTCAAGTTGACATTGGTTTATTTATCCAAGAAGTCTTTGGAGCATGGGATGTTTTTTTTCACGGCAAAGTCCAACCTGGCTTTACTGTTGTCTTTGAATGTTAATTGTAGCGGGTTTAAAGCCTTTACTTCCATGATGGAGTCATTTCTTGTCCAAATCTACAGACGTTTTTTTTACTTCTGTTTCTATTGTGAAGGTCTTTCGCTTTCAAGGATTTTTCTTTGTTTGGAGGCAAAGAAATTGATTATTCAGCTTTTCACTTACCAAAAAAAAAAAATGTTGATTGTAGTGTACTGGAGTCAGTTCACAATTTGAATCAGCATTCCATCTGAATCAGTGTTCCCCACATGTGTCAAGTGTACCTTAGCCAGAGTTGTTTAGCTGTGTTGTGAGGAAAGCAAACTAGCAAATGGCGAACATGAAGAAATTGTGTATCAACTTGGCTGTGGTGATTTTGACTAACAAGCTGAGTGTGTGTGCGTGCGAGTGTACGTGTGCGTGATAATTCCTTGCCAGCTTGCCAATGGCTCGCTGTCACTTTCAGTTAGCGGTGATTCCTTTAGATTTTCCGCCGACCGAGTTGATGGGGCTTTAACAGGGTACTGCTTTCTCCTCCCGGAGGGAGAGTGCAACAGAGTGAGGGAGTGTGAGGAGGGGTTGCCGGGTGCTAGGGCTTTGGCGGCCAGTTGCGGTGACCTCGACAGGGAACTGTTTGACGTGAAGACTCTTTTATTTTCATCCAGCAATTAGAGATGACTGAGGATATTCAACTTATTTGAGGTTTTTCTCTAAAGAAGGTGAGGTGTGAATTGGCTAGACTGTGTTTTGTGCAAATAGTGAAATGCTAAATGGTGTATGAAGTTTCATTTGGTGAAAGCTATAAAGGAAACCTAAAGCTCCTCTCGTACTTGAGTTGTATTGTTTTTATTAATGTGATTGTTTTGACGTGAGAGTCAGCTGCTGGGGTTTTATTTGAATTTGGTTACTCATTTACTAATATGCATTCATTATATTTCTAAAATTTACTGTGCCTATAAAATAGACCAAGTGTGACATTTTCCGACATTTATTGTAAAGTAAGTCATTTTAGTCCCTAAAAAAATTAAAAGGGTTTCTTTGTAAATGGAATTAGGGGTCAAAGCTTAAGTATGTGTCGAAGGTTGCTGCATTGTTCATTGTAAGCAGATTAGGGGCTGTGGATGCTGAATACGTACATTTTATAACAATCCATTCTTAAACTGAAAGTTCAGCAGGTCCAATTTAGCATCAGGTGAGCCCCTTTTCGTTTGCTTTAATGAAATTGGACCACTTCTGCCTGAATTACACAAAGATGTCTGGTCAGGTGACACTTTAATGCAATTTGGAGGCTTTTGAAGAGGGCAGATATCTCTCTGAAACAGTTGTATGACATGTTTTGGGAACAAAATATGGCTAATAATAAAGAGTGTCCAAGCCAGTGATCCACCAATCTGGATATGTTCCATGCCAACAGTAACACTTACCTGATTGGATGAAATATCAAGCATGCCAAAAATCACTTTGTCGCTCCCTCTATTCCATCTTGATTCCTTAATAATTCTGCATAATTGTTTTTTTTTTTAGGCACAAAATCTTTCAACATGATGTCCCCCACTGGTGATAACTCAGAATTGCTGGCAGAAATCAAAGCCGGAAAGAGCCTGAAGCCGACACCTCACAGTAAAGGCTACACCACTGTCTTTTCCAACAGTGGGCCAACAGGCAACAACGTAAGCTCCCGCGATTGCGTGACATTTTGTCTCATGCCTTGGATTTGGGGAATTACAAAGTATGCATTCGTTAGAATCACATCCAACCTGTTAAAAGTCCATTTGTGATTTTTGCATTTGTCCAGGGAAACACTGTCTCTCCACCAGAGACTCGCCCTTGTAGCCCGCCATCCAAGACGTCATCCCCACTCACGTCCAATACGTCAGTCACCTCTCCACCCACAACGCCGAGTCCCACTCCCAGTCCACCTAGCACGGGAACCTTCAGGAACATGTCGGCATCAGCCAGCTTGGAGCAAATACACTCCCATTCCGTAATCAATGGAAGCAGCATTGCTGGCACGGCAGCAGCACAATCAGGGAGAAAGTCAAGCCTTGCAGACGTGGAGGCGCTCGTACCCACGCACGATGAGCAGGGAAAAGCCATCCCCGAATGGAAGAGGCAGGTGATGGTACGAAAGCTTCAGGTCAAAGTGCAAGAGGAGGAGGAACACAAACGCAAGGTAGGCACAGCAGCTGCCCTTCTTGTCACATTCGAGCCATCCCATTTGTGTTGTCAAGAATTTGAAAGCAGAACATTTAACAGCCTGGTTTTGCTTGACAATAATGAACACAACAAATGGAATGTAGCTTGATTTAGAAGTGTTTTTTTTGTGACCATGATTTTTGTGTGCGAAGAATAAAAGTAATTGTAGTGGATTGGAAATTCCCCCCCAAAATGAAAATGAATCTAGTTTGTTTAAAACTGCTCTCTAAGTTTGAATGCTCCTAGAGGTTGGCATTTCTTAAGGATAATGCTGCATGTTTTGCATGTTTGGAGTCTTTGGAGTGATGGGAAGACTTGACTCCACTGCCCATCACAGCATCAAAACACTTGATGAATGAATTTCACAGAGTGAGCCATTGTTGGATGATGGAGTGATTTGTGGTTTCAAGTTGATACATGCAGATTCAGTGGTGTGATGTCGAGCCCATTCACACTACAGTTCAAACAACAGTCTCCAACAAAACACACACAAAAAACTGAAGGTGCATTTGAATCATACAACTTGTGCGGATAAATATATTTCATTCATATTATTGTTTACATCAGAGTGATGTGGTGCACAATGCTTAACCACAACTGATTCCGAATATGTCAGCTCTATTGCATTACCAACCAAGCCATGCTTTTTAAATATGTTTAGGTGTCACTGTTGCACGAAGTATGGGCGTCAGCGGTGATCATTCTAATGCAACCGGCCTCATGCAACTTAACAATTTATTCAAAACATAAAATAAGTTTAAGTGTTTTTTGATAAATGCTGATAGTTAAATAAAGAACTTAACCAAATTCAAAAGAGCAGATATGCAAATAGATGTATACATACCTTACATAATCATCTATATTATGTACATATCTTACATAATCATCTACATTGGGTAAATGCAAAAGCTGAATCAAAAGTAGAAATGGGGGCAACATGTCTTATTTTACCTTTAAATGATGCCTAAAGAGAGGCAGTGCCATTGCACCACTAAATCCATGTAAAGCCAGTGTGTCCTAAAGGATGTGCAATGAAGCGTGTGTTTCAACAAGGAACTTGGTGCTGAAGAGTCCATCCCCTCCTCTCCACTTTCTTGTCTCTTGGTCTTCTCTGACCTCTGATTTAGTTTGCAGCGAGTGGGCACTACCATCCTCAGGAATGGCACTACTCCCACATCCACAATGCTATTTTGGGACCATTTGGGGAACTGATGACCGAGGGTGATCTCAACTGCATTGAGAAGCAAATTGAGAACCTACAAGTGATGCACAAGGTCTCCGAAGTTGAGAAGGAGCTGGAAGAGCTCGAGCAGGAATTGCATCAGCTTCTACCCGTTTCTGCAGCGCTCACTCAAGGACATTTTTCAGTCAATCCAAAGCAGGTGCATGGCCAAGCTGAAGATCTTCCAGCCTGGTGCAGCAAAATTTCTACCTTGCTCAAGAGCATGGCCATTCTTCTTGCCACACTGGGGGGCAAAGAGATTGACATTCTGGAACTGTTAAGCCCCGGATATTCTCCAAAAGGGACAAAGAATGTGGCAGCAGTTCAGCCTGATTCAGCGACGGGATTTATTGGGCGCTCTCAGTCGTTCTCTACAAAGGAAGATGTGGAGAAGGAGATGAAGCAGTTTGGCGTATCGGTGAAGAACCTCAAGGCAAATTATGAAATTCAGTCACAACCTGCGAGTAGCAAAGAAACACGGGTGTATAAACGCCAGAGCTCACTTCCAGTTGTAAGCAAGTCGAAAAATAGTCCAGAGAGTATTTGTCAAGATGACCCATGTTCTTCTGTTGGCTCGCCAAAGTCCCACACCAACGGTTCTCTGCCTTTACAGGAAGAGCCGGTATTGAAACTTGGTGAAGAGCCAGTCATCGGAGCATCTTATGCTCCTCAAACCTATGCAGCCACGGAGATGATAGCTCCAACTAAGATTGAGGAGTTTAACCAGGTTCTTTCTGCAGACTCCTTTTTAAACAATCACCAACTAACAAGAAGTTTGGAGGTGCAGACAGATCTGAGCTATGTTCAGGAATGCATTGAAACAAGGAAAGAGAGGATTGTCTTCCTGTTCCTAGAACACTGGCGCAAATACACCATCTCTGAAGCTGGCAGAAGAGGAAATAATCTGGATGTGAGCTGGGAGAACTTCAGTCAGGCTAACATGGAGGACGGGAGTGTTGGACAGATTCACAGAGAAGACGATAAGCTCCTCCTTTTCATGAAGTCCAAGCAAGTGGTGGGGAAACTGATCGGCCACTGGAGGACCATCATGAGCCAAGTGCCCAGCCGTCAAATTCGCAGGCTGAGTCGAGCCCAGATGATCTACTGGCCCGAACACTTCTTGCCACACATCAACGGCTCACCTGTGAGCTACGAAAGCCTGACGCTTGATCTTTTCATGCTCGGATACTTCCAGCTGCTGGAAATGGACATGTCGCGCGACGAGCGCAAATTCCGCCACCTCTTGTGCTATGAGATGTTTGATCGCCTCGGAAGGCATCAGTGGGAAGTCATCAAGCAGTTTCACAAGGAGGTGATGGGGGAAATTGAGAGAGGAACGAGAGACTGGCTGGATGGTTTTGAGGACATCAAGCTGAAGTACTTTGGGGACTCTGATGACGAGGGAGGTGTAATGACGGCCTCTCTGCATTCGATGTCTCCTGAGGTGGCCTTCATTCCAGTGGAAGAGCCCCTTCCGCCCCCACCCTGTCATCCGCCACCCCCTCCGCCTCCAAATGCACATCCTCCCTCGCCATCTCAAATCGATTTGCCTTTTGTCTCCTCTGCTGCAGCCCTAGATGCTGCATTGGATACCAGCCAGTGTGGGGAACAGAACTCACTTCCGGACTTGGTCAATAATTCACAGACGGATTTAAAAAACAGTGAGCATATGTCACTAAATGAGCCAAATGCTCAGCAGGATGAGATAAAGAGCGTGACGAACATGCAAAATACTGATGCAACAAAAAAAGCCGAGACACTTCCGTGCACCGCAGAAAGCAAAGAAGCGGTTCCAGATGAAGACGTTACTGTAAAAACCACCACAGAAGCAGTTGATCAAACTCGAGGAAAAGATGATTCCATTAACGTCATCTATGAACTCAAGGAGTTTAGCAATGAGGAGATCATTCGGTACATTGATCGAAGCTTCGCGTTCTGGAAGGAAAAGGAAGCTGAGCTTTTTGACATCTAAACATGTCTTGACTATAACTCCACATTACAGCAGACAGAAAAGGCATAACTTGCAACATCAGTAAAATGAGCATACACTTCCCAGCAACGAAAGGGAAATAATTGGTTGATTCCTTTATTCACCTACATGGGAAAGAAAGAAATCATTTTCTTTAACAATGAATAAAATATTTAATTAATATGCAGTGAGTTTCTAAAGACTCTTACATCTTTTATGGTTAAAACAGTGGTTCTTAACCTTGTTGGAGGTACCGAACCCCACTAGTTTCATATGCGCCTTCACCGAATACGTTAGTGAAATTTTTTTTTTTTTTAATTCAAGACATAGATGTTTTTTACGAATGCACACAATGAGCTGTGCATGAACATCACCTTGTTCAAAGAACAAAACCAACACAATGCATGAACTCGCAACAAATTACATACTGGCAAATCAGAAGCGATAAAACAGGTTTGTTCGGACCTCCTCAGTGGGGGCTCTGTCGAACCCCTGAGACCGACTCACCGAACCCCTCGGGTTCGATCGAACCCAGGTTAAGAACCACTGGGCTAAAAGGAAAAATATGTAAATGTAAATCAAGTAGTCTTTTCAAAAACAGGTTTTATTTTATGTGCTAGACCTCTGAATCAATTTTAGATATGGAGTATACAACAACACTGCTTAATGGACTGAAGATCTGAATTGGCATTAGAAATCTATTTGTCACTGTGATCTATTCTGCATTTTCACAATATTTTTGTATCATTTGTGTGCTTAGAGAGTTGCCTGATTTAAATGTGTGTTAGTATTTGACTGGATAAATAAAGTTGTTTTTCATTTTTTGTGAATAAGTACAGTAATCTCATGAGGTCTTTGGTAAAACAGAAAACTTCCTAATGGCCAAGGTAATTTTTTCCCCAGTTTTTCTTCTCCCAAAAAAAAAAAAACCCTGAACCAAATAATAAATATATTTAAGAATTTTATTCATAAATGGAGAATCACTTAATCTGTTCCGTTTAGACCAGGGATGTCAAACTCATTATTTTCACGGGCCATATTATAGTCATAGCTTCTTTCGGAGGGCCATTATGACTGTCAACCCAAATAAATGTATGAGCACCTCATATTATATACAGTATAAGCTACAAAACAAACTGACAAATAACTCGTTTTCAAATCAGACGAGTAAAAACTGGTCAAATATTTTTAAAAAAAGATATTATTAAAAGTGAAGTCAATTTGCAATTCTAGTAATGAAACACGAATTTGATGCACAATTTGTCTTCATGGGCCACATAAAATTATGTGGCGGGCCGTATCTGGCCCCCGGGCCTTGAGTCTGACACCTGTGCTTTGGCCTTTTAAGGTTTGATTTTAGCAGAAATAGCCAGCATTGAAAAAAGATAACATCCGGTCATGAATATATAAAGACATAAGCCATTGTTTTATGCAGGTGACAATATTGTAAACAGAAGCTGGACCAATACAAAGAGACAAGATGTTATCTTGGTTGTGAGACATTGAACTGTGAAGTGGTGTACTTTTGTCGTTACGTCCTACTGCATTGAGATTACCTTCCAATAACCCGCTTAGCAACTCCCGCTGTCGTGCTATCTTTGACTTAAGGAGGTTATAGCGACTCTTTATCAATTGCAAACGAATGCGTTAACGAATATCATTGTAATGAACGTATTGAATTGATGGATTCAAGAGTTATATAAGATGATGAGATGCATTTGCGATTAGTCCATTTTTTATTTTTTATTTATTTTTTTGCCAAGATTAGCTGTTAAATCATTACCTTGCCCAAGTGATTTTAAGGGACTTCAAACACAACACCACAATTAGCTTCCATAATGTACGAATTTGGGACTGCAGGCAACTTCAGGTGACTCACAGAAGAACAGTAAGTAGTCTTGTTGCATTGACGAGAAAATATTCAGTGCAAACGTTTGATCACATTCTCTGCAAATTCACTCATTTATGATTTGCTTTGCTGTTTTTTTTTTGTTTGTTTGTTTTTTACGTCCTTTAATTCCCAGGGGAATAATGAAACATTCATGATATAGATCATCTTCCCTAGATTCCTTTGCCAAGACAAGTGAAACACTTAAACAAGAGAAATGCATTGAGGGTAATGTATCTTGTCAGGTCAAAAAAAAAAAAAAGAGAATCGAAGATGGCTGCCCTCTTTGCCATCCCTCCTCACATTACAGGCTAAAAAGAGACAATAGGCTCCGATTACTCGTCAGCGCTGTCAGAGAAAACGTCATGTGTTGACTCAGAGAAACAGGAGCGGAATACTTAATAATGCGCCCTGTTTGGTGCATGTGAAACATACATATGCACGGGACAATGCTTTGAGAGTCTTCCATTAAGGCTTTTTAGACTGGGAGAATGTGGTTGAATACAGGTTTGGACAGCTGCCGTGTCTGAACACAAGATACTATTCTGCTGGTCTGATCTTTCTGCACTAATACCGCTAGCGGCGCAACAATGTATTTATTTATTGACAACTTAATTCATTTTTAATTCAAAATTATTATCAAATAATTGACATCCAGGAAAACTTGTTTGACTCTCGACGATATTCAAGTTTTTGTAGTCCTCGATAAATGCAGACAGATTATGTTTGTGTCAAAATAAGACAATTGCAAACATCGTTGACTTTGGTTTACAGACCAAACTAGTAACTGAATCATAATAGATTTGTTTGCATTTTCTGCACAGTCAATTTAAAATGTGCTTTTGTTTAATGAAGGGATGAAAATTAGAATTCTTTTAATGTTTAAAAAAAACAGTTTAAAGATATAAATAATATGTTAATATAATGTGCAAAAATGTTCAAATATAATGTAAATGAACAGCAATTACTATAGTGGACATTTCAAAAAACTTTCAAGTGGATGTATGCTTATTTATAAGTTGCATTGAAAAAAAATTCCTTGATTAATTGAGCTTTTCTCTTGCTCGTAAACAATCAAATTTATACAGTCAAATACCCATCCCCAGTAACAGAACTCAATTGGGTTTCTACTCCTTGTCCTCACAAAAAAGGGAACATTTATTGAATGGGGCCAAGCGACAGAGAGCATGCCTGCAGGGGGGCGACACAAGGATGTACTCACACATTATTTGTCATTATGCTGATCTTGGTAGGCGGATGAGGAAGCAGCGCGCCTGGCCTCCATGCCCGCCTGGAGGAGAGACATGATGAAGAAGAAAATGGACGAAGAGAGGTGACTAACATAGCTCTGTTGGGGAACTATGAAGTTTTATCTAATCTTTGTAATCCAATCTTTTTTCTTTTTTTTTAATGAAAAATACTATTATCATTTGGAGTTTTGTTTAAAACCTTTGAAATTATTCTCTAACAGTTGATGACTTGAAAATTATTATGCTGCATTTGCATAATAATTTTGAATGCGGTGCAATTATTACTTAAAGACTTTTCTCAGCGCTAAACAAATTATATCAATTTGGAATTTAATGTTTATGTGACCTGATTAGGAAATTGCAATATATCCTTGTACTGTTTGGTAACCTGCAAAATTATTTTTGATGTTTACGCCTTTTCCTCTTGTCCTTATGTCCTCCTGATGTGACAGGGAACAAAAAAGGTAAGAAAAATAACTGCTTTCTTATATGTATACACACACGATCTTTAAAATTGTGCCTTTTATGACAACTCGCAATAGATTGCCTGTAACTCTGAGCACTTTGATTAATTGGTATTAAACAAATCCGCACAATTAGGAATGCTCTATAGAATATCTATGTGATGTATCCATTTAAAAAATATATATGCACTTGGATGGAACTAGTGAATCAATTTACTAACTGCCGTGTCAGTTTACGCTGCTAGGTGGTGCCATTTCCATTTTTATATTCCTTAGGCCAGGGGTGCTCAATACGTCGATCGCGATCGACCAGTCGATCGCTAAGCTACTACTGGTTGATCGCATGACGTTAAAAGAAAAAAATTACTGTATGCTAGAATCCAGCCCATCGCTTAATTGACATACAGGTAGGCCTGTCGGGAGGCAATCACAGTGAACCGCACATGCACAATAGACAGTGACTACAACCCCTCACCGCAGCATGTTTAACGGCCACGCACACACAAACCGCCAAAGTTTATAAGCTAATCAACGCACGCACTCGCTTTTTTCTTTTAAACAAAAGAAACTTTATGACCATCAAAAAATTAGTGGGGTTGCTGGACCAAGTAAGAAGCCAAAAACGTATCACTTTCATACGGAATGCGAGTTGGACTTTTTTCTCACAATGTCATTTTCTAAGTGCGTTACAAAAATACACGCACTATATTATTTATTTATTTATTTATTTATTTATTTATTTATTGTAGTGGGTAGATCTTTGTGACTTGGCCATTTTAAAAGTAGCGCGTAAGCTATAAAAGTTTGAGCACCCCTGCCTTAGGCAGTGAGAATGTGTGAGGAAAAGTATAAGCCACACTTGTGCTCATTAGAACACAAAAAATAACAACTTTATGCTTAGAAATATTTCTCATAGTATCCTTTAGCTCAGATAATACATTTACTTTTAGCAGCATGCGTATATTAAAACCCAAAAGTATAAATATTAGACAGCCGTAATAGACCACGAGTATAACCTGCAACAACCCCCCCCCCCACCCCCGCGTATATATTGCTGTGTCCTTTGTTGTCTAAAAGAAATATTTACAAGAAACGGTATGTGTTTTTAAAACAAATTCAACCTTTGCCTTCCTGAATGCATTTAGGAAAGCAGAAGAGGAGGCCAAACAGGCCAAGGAGGTAGAGCAGAAGACTGAGCAGGAGCGACTAAGGATCCTGGGTTACGACGAATCTAAGCTTGCCCCTTGGCAACGACAGATCATCCTCAAGAAAGGGGACATAGCCAAACAGTGACCTGGCCTTCCCGCTTTCTCTT
Organism: Syngnathus scovelli; assembly: GCF_024217435.2. Taxonomy (NCBI): domain Eukaryota; kingdom Metazoa; phylum Chordata; class Actinopteri; order Syngnathiformes; family Syngnathidae; genus Syngnathus; species Syngnathus scovelli. The sequence goes on from NC_090848.1 coordinate 21,533,608, forward strand.
CCGCTCATGGGGCCCTTCCCATCATCAACTCAGCCACAATTCCCAAGGCCTTCCTTCACTGATTGCTTTTTTCAACCCTTATGCTTGTCTGTGCCCTCTGCGGGAGCAGCTCAACACCACTCCCGACGATGTCACGTCTTTGTCTCTCATCATCCAGACACGGAACTGATGCAGGCGAGGCCTGTGGCTCGCCTTGGTCCTCGTTAAAAGTCTCATGGACACAAACTTTAAGCAGTAGTATAGCTTCGGCATGCAAAGTTTGCCCTCACGCAAGACCTTTTCTTTAAACTGCATGTGTCCTTAATTCAGGCCTGTTTGCTTTACCGCTAATTCAATGTGTTTCTCTTAGATGTTGTCATACAAACAGCGAGTGACAAAAAAAAAAAAAGCTTAGCAATGTTGCCATGGGAAGGAGTTAAGAGATATCTGCTTTGTACAGTCCACGCACTCGCCGTTATGTAACACCATTGACATACTAATCAATTAATCTATGGTATGAAGACATTTTTGTATGATGGTCATAGAAGCGCCATAGTTGACATTCTTCCACATTTTGTGGATGTGTACATTTCAGCAAAATCAAATGCATGTTAAAATTGTTCTAAATCAGCACTGGAAAAATTAAAGGCTACGTTGATCATAATTCATTTTTCTATTGGTTACTGCTATTGTGATCATGAATGTGTGCATTGTTGCGTAATTTGCTTAAGCAGGATGTAATGGTATAAATATATTTAACCTAGGTCCCAGTTATCCTGTTACACTAACAAATAAACACAAATTATATTACTTAAACACTGCAGGTTATTTGGATAAAGTCTAGTTCATTTTTACAACATGCAGTTTGTCAACACATTGAGTACTGCACAAGTATATTTATCACTCGCCAAATGAGGATTATTATTACCATCATTTTCTGAAATGTAATGTTTTTTTCTGCAGCAAGAAAATATCTTTAAGGTAATAATCAAACTGTTGAATATTTAGTATAGAGTGAATGAAATAAATATAAGAGCTTGTAGTCGTCATTAATGTGCAGGTGTATAAATATAGTATGTTATGTACATACAGTAAATTAATTTTTAAACGCTCTTGGAAAAGCTATATCGTATAAATGTTTACAGTAGAGAGAGTAATCATTTAATGAAGCTTGCAGTGCACACCTTATGTCATCATCATTTGGAAATAATTACGGACTCATCAGCTGCCATATGATGTTGAAATTTAAAATGATGTATTCGCCATTTGATTTTTCTATGCATATAAACCCTGTACATAGTCACCTTCTCTGATCATGATACTGTCAGTGTTTGCATATTGGATCTCAGCCTTGATTGGATGGAATGCTGTCTAATACCAGAAAGCATGATTATGTTTTCAGAATGTTAAAATCAAAGGAAATAAATCGCAATTGCAAAAAAAAAAAAAAAAAAAAATGGGTCGCACTGTGCTTTTGTTGACTGAAAGGGCAAGAGGTGGGTGATTAATTTCATTGAGCAGAATTTAAAAGGTCGAAAAGAAATGGGTAACCTCTCAGTGATGTGGTGTAGGTTGCGTGCTTGCTACACTACCTAAACAAAAAGAAAGGGATGTTTTCACAGCCTAAACAGAGAGAGAGTGTGTGTGTGTGTGTGTGTGGGGGGGGGGGGGGGGTTGTGAGGTCACCTTTAGGTAGAAATAAATTTGCAACGATGATGGTTAGAGTGCGTTCTTATTGTCCTAGAGGGTAAACTAATGGCCACTAGAATGCGCTCACGGCCTGTTGGAAGTTACGAAATCTCTAACCAAGAAACCTGGGGAAGAATAAAAGCGTAAACAGATTAAAAGACTGCATAATACTTGCAAAATTATTTAATCTCGACATATACATTTATAAACTACATTTAGGAAATATTAAAATTGCCTTCCAAAAGAAGTATAAATATTCTTTTTAAAGGGTGAAAAAAAGTTGGTAAATATTGAGCAGCCCTTCTGCACTTTGTCATTGGCGGACGCTCACCTGTGCCGATGACGTCACGACTATCCCTAAAGCAGGAAGTGGCAGTTTAAGCACAGATATGTGACACGAATGGGTCAACTCAGCAGCGGACGCAGTTGAGGTTTCTCTCTCTCTTAACTTTTTTTGATCGTCGGGACTTTTGCAAGTTCACCTCGCTCAGGTAAGATGCGAGTGTCATCTTGCAGCCTCGCATGTTTTGTTGCATGTCATCTGGCCATAGACAACTAAGGGAATGTGAGGCAGACATTTTTTCCTCCCACTCAAATGCGTCTCTACTATAACTGTGTGGAAGGAAACTCGTTCAAATCACCGTGCCGGAGTATTAAATATGTAAACACTTGTATGTTTTGCATATGGAATGAACTGATTCAAATGTTTGAATAGTTTTGCATGGATATGTAATAAGTAAGCGTTGTATGTCGACGTTACTCGGAGAGCGTGCCTTTAACTTTTCAGCGCTGCAAATAAGTAGTACAGTAAATATCACCCAAAATAATAATAATAATAATAATACTCACTCCTAAATAGCCCTTTTAGTATTTTTTAATTATCCTGGACTTTTTTTAAATTTCTTTTGACATTAAACTATCTAAAATGTAGTATTTCCAGTAGTTAACTTTATTAGACTTCAATTGAAACGAAATACATGCGTAATGGCCCGTCAAACGATTCATTTTTGGAGTCTCACTTTATATAATGGCTTGGACAAATCTTTTTTATGTTTGTATTTTCGAGGCTTTTCTGACCTCTATGTTCTAAAAGAGAATAGTGTTTGTACTGTAATACTATGATACCGCAAAAATAAGTTTCAGGAAAAGTAGTACAACAGGTATACTTTATTTGGATTTATCAGAGACAATTTAATGCTATCGGGTGTGCACTGTCGCACATAGCAGTTATAAGAGTTGCGCACACTTTTGCAGCTGCTTTATTTCGATAGTTTACCGCATCATATCCACTGTTAAAGAAATAATGCTGCTTGACTTTTGAAATAATTGATTAACTTGATGGTTATGGCAACTAATATTTTCCATACCTTTATTCAAAATTCATTCAGCGGTGAACAATTGTGAGTGTTTTTGAAGGCAGTGAATGTTGCTTCCTTAGTTGTTCTTTTTTTTATTGTCGCAACAAGAAAAATACACACGAATGTCTGCCGACTGTTTAGTGAACATTTGCAAGCTTCTACTAAACCTGATGAGAATGCAACATTCACCACCTTCAAAAATTGTTTCTGATTCTCACGTAAGTCTGTTTGTGATGGTTTGTAAACATACTCTTATTTTCTCAACTCTTTTACAGAACCTTCTAATGTTGTAGGTGCTGAAGAGGTGAGCGGACTGGGCCAAGGTGACCGAGGCAAGACGCCATGTCTCACACCCAGTCAGATGGCTGTGCGGGTGACCGGGTCCCTCTAATTCTGGAAAGCCACTTTTCCACAGAACTCCATATATCTGAACCCGGTGATGAATGCTACCAGTCACAAAGCTCCCCCACTGTCCGGCCCGAGGCACCCATAACCCATGAGGAAGACCTCAACAGGCTGGTGGTGCCCCAGCAACTGATTTTGAGCACCCAAAGTGCAGCAGCGCTGAAGCTTGGCACCCAGCAGATCATTCCCAAGAATCTAGCCGTGGCCAGCCGGCCCAAAAACCGTCACCACACTACCGTGGTGACGTTCCCTGTGGGACTAGAGAATTCCAATCACGGATCCCGTATCCGACACTCGACTCAGGGGCCCAATGTGGGCTGGGAAGACTACGATAGCGATGGCGACGGCTTCGCTTTGAGGAGGAACCGCAGAAACAAGTCCTACAGAGCGGCAGTGACCAGTTTGGACATTGAGGCCATGGCAAGGGCAAAAGGAGCTGGAAACACACTAAAACCTGTGAAAGAAGGCAGAGCACCCAGTCCGGGTGCAGGTCGCAGCCCCGGGAGGAAGGTAGAGCTTGCGCTTGTTCATTTCTTCTGGATAAATGTAAATTGAGGCCGACTGGGCTTACATATAAGATATTATTTCATATTCTTTTTGACTGGACTTTCACTTTAAGTGTTGATGCTCTCTCGAACAATTGACAAACTGCACCGCAACAATAGGGAGATGACAAATGTTTTGTTGTTAGCAATTTGTTATGTTGATAACAAAATGGAAACGCTTGAACTTTCCAGCAGTGTTTAGTGGAAACTCAGCTTTAGCTTCAGTCATGCTCTTTGTGAGTCATGGAGATGATGCCTTGTCTGTTCAACTGTTTTGAATCTCCCACATTATGTTCTCTTTTGAGGAAGTCCACATTTAGCTTCAAGGGCGAAATAAATTGTGGAACATAATATTGAGTGAGCTATCAGGATAAAGCGAACTGAAAAAAATGTATGTAGCGTGTATTCTTTTGTGATAATCTGTTCTGTTGTTGTCCTGGCAGAGAACACTAGGGAGGAAGAGGAACCGTAACCAGCGCGGATCATTTAAAGACGGTATGAATGAGTCACACTCTAAATCGCTAAAAGTGGCTAAAACACTCAAAAAAATGTTTTCACATACAGTGGACAATAGAAACGTGTTACATGAAGACTTGCTGAGCCACCGGGATTAAATTGTAGATGTCTTGGCAGATTTCAGCTCTCTTGGAAAAGAATGGCCTGAACTCGGAACGCACTCTGCATTCTGAATGTGGCATTGTTGGATGCTGATTATTGAATTGTAACGTCCTGCAGCCTCAGCGGCTCAGCCACTCGTCGCCGTATGTTGACGCGAAGAAAAAGCTGGCCCGATCATTCATTCAGTGTTCTTAAGTAACAAACCTTGTGTTTTACATGCAGAGTTGACCTGCAGTGATTTTTCTCCACATTTGGTCGTGAAATTATACAGCCAAATTGTTGACCTGCAAACTTTTCCAGACCTCAGAACCCCAAAATGATTAACATGTGGGTTTGCCCCCCAGCAACGCCGTGCCTCTACCAGGAGATCCGAGAGCGGGGCTTGCACTCCACCAACCAGGATGAGCTGCTGGACGACTTTGTGGTGGTAGAAGCTCCGGTGGAGGATCAGAGCATCGTGGTGAAGAGCTACAGGCCTGCGCAGCTCACTTGGAGCCAACTGCCACAGGTAGGCCTCGGCCCACAGCCATGCTAACGTGGAAATAGTGATTCGGAAGGGGGGAGGGGACTGAGTTGGACAGACACTCTCTTGTCTTTTGATTTTATTTGAGACACCTGACAACTGCATTTAAATAATTTGTATTCCTCCTCCTTGAAGGTGAAGGAAACTGGCATACTGAACATGATCTCACCTCAAGAGAGAAAAAGACAGGAGGTAAGTATCCCAGTTGTTGATATGTGCGCAGAAACATGCTACTCTGTTTTAATTGATTATAGACCAATGTAACCATATTTTCCAAACCCAAATTAAGCTGGTTAGTTACCACTACGAACACTACGCTACGTTGGTTGATGAACTTTGAATCCCCCCAGAATTATGAGAATGAGCTTCAGTTCAGTCAGCGTTGGCTCAGTGTACAGCAGGCCTTAGTGATGTTGCACCCAAACTCAAAGCCAACTGAGCATTTTTTGTCATTCCCCGCCTAGCACTAGGTAACCATAATGAAAAGCTGATCAGGACTGCTCACACCAAGAGAGCGCAACCTCATAAATACAATGTCCATTTGAAAATTCTGACGCGTGTGAAGTAATCGAAAGCGGAGAGTTTATTGTACCTGTTTTGTTATTGCTTTCATTTTGTGTCCACCCTGTTTGCACTCTACTCCCTGAGCAAAGCCGCACCCAGCCAGGCTGTTTGTTACGTGGCCGCTTCCCACTTTTATGCCTCAAGTAACCTCGTGGGTCTTTATTGTATCTCGTCAACTTGAGCCAAGTTTCCACAGCAACGCCCTTTTCTTCTGCCGCCAGGCAGAACGTTGCATTCTTATCTTCAGCAGCATCGGTACCCCAAAGAAATCAGTGTTTCAATCGCACTAATGCGATTTGCCTTCAGTGTTGACTGCTTCAGTTGAAACTGTTGTTGGTGATACTTCTTGATTAAATCTATTTGACAGGCAATCTTTGAAATAATCACGTCGGAACACTCGTACCTGCACAGCCTGGGCATCCTGGTGCGACATTTTAAGGAGAGTGACGCTCTGAGGAAGACCATGACAGCCACAGAGCACCATCACCTCTTTTCCAACATCTCGGTTATCCACCAAGTCAGCAAACGGTGGGAACAATACATACTCATGCCCTTACACCTTATGTGTGTTATTCATTCATACATTTGTTGCTATGTGCAGTGCAGTTTTAGAAATGACTCAAATTTTCAGCCCCCCACCCCTTATGCATGGCTTAAGTATCTTGTAGGCCCCATCAACATGTTAAAACACGCTTGGCAAACAGGTTTTGCCGCCTTACTGCTCTGCGTGGTATTTTTGGGCTTTAAAATGATAATGTGCTGCATTACACATTACAAAGTGTGTGAACAAATGCTTCAATGCAGTGAGTTGGGGGGAGGGGGTGGGGGTGGGGGCTTGAAAGCCTTAAGTAGTTTTTGAATAGGAGAGAAGGTGCACTACAAGAGCAAATAATGATTAACATTTTTCTGTGTCCTTTTTTCCTGGCCTGCGTGGTGTCGTTTGATCTTTATTCTTGGCTAAAGTTGGCTGTTTTGGTTTTGTTTGTTTTGCCAATTCCTGTTTTGAGGGGCGGTGGGGTGTGTTTGGAAGATATAACAAAGACGATTTTCGCCAATTTTCAAATATCAATGAAATCGACTAGCAAGTTTTTTGACAAATGGGCTTTGACTGTGGCTCTTAATTTGTTTATTTATTCATTGTATTGAATGTATTTATTTATTTATTTATTTATTTATTTAGAATAGCATGACTGCATCTTACTGAGCAGTTGAGACAATTTACTTTGTGTATATCTATATGGCTGTATTGCACTGCCTCGTGTGGACAAGGTGCGCACATCACAAGACGCCAACACCATTAATTACAAATAATGAATGATGAACAAACTGTTTAGTTCTTTACATTTTATTGAATGAGATTATTACCATATATTTTTGCAGCTTTTTTGAGGATCTTGAGCGACGTCACTCTGACACCCCAGTGATCCGGGACATTAGCGACATTGTTCAGAACCATGCCGCCCATCATTTTGATCCGTACATTGTCTACTGTTCCAACGAGACCTTCCAGCAGAGAACGCTGCAGAAGCTCCTGTAAGTGAGCCAGCAAAGTCTTTTTTGGTTTGGTGATAATGTTGACTTAAAAGTGTCTTTTTTTTTTTTTTTTAACCATCTTTTAGGAGTAGCAATGGTGCCTTTAAGGACCTACTGAAGCAAATTGAAGAGAGCAGCGAGTGCGGGGGCCTCCCGATGATCTCGTTTCTCATCCTCCCCATGCAACGGGTTACCAGACTGCCACTTCTGATGGATGTTAGTCTGACCTTTGACAAAAAAATTCTTATAAGAAAAGATTATCATCATCACATTGTTTTTGTTCTGGGTCTCAGACAATTTGCCAGAAGACCCCTGACAAGTCTGCCGAGTACTTTGCTGCAGTCTGGGCACTGCACGCCATCAGCAAGGTAGCTAGGCTCGCCGTGTGCGTCGACTCGGTATCTCTGCGGCCTGGTGTCCTGAAAATTTGCCTTCTCATTGCAACATTCAACAGCTGGTCAACAGCTGCAATGACGGTGCGCGGCGAATGGAGAGGACGGAACAGATGTACACCATTCAGAAACAGATGGAATTCGGTAAAATCAAGGTTAGATTTGTCTTGGGGTTTTTTTCTCGGAGCGTCCGTTCATCTTGGCTCTCTGTCTATATACTGAAAGTCAGACTCAGGCCTTAGGCTCATGAAAATCTTGGGTGTGGTTTCAGAGGTTTTTCTCTCCTCATCGACCTTTTCCTTGAAGAGAAAAAACTTGCAGCACATCTGGGCAAGATTTAGCGTCAGCATGTGTAGATAAGTCGTTTTCATACAATAGAAACTTTGGCTCTGACTTTTTATTTCCCCACTTACAGCAATGTTAAATTCATATTTAACACAATTTTGTTTGTTTGAAAATGTAATTCAAGGGGAAATCAATTGTGGCTACAATATCGATGATGGTTACGTTGTGAGTGTATAAAAGCTCATTTTAGGCCACAAAACAAGTGTGACCTCCTACTGGACATTCCCCGCAGCCATTTCCACTGGTGTCGTCATCACGCTGGCTGAAGAAACGTGGCGAGCTGGCTGTCTGTGCTGAAGAGCTCAGCATCTGGAGAGCGTTCAGCAACAGGAGCAACTACTTGTTTCTCTTCAATGACGTACTCATTGTCACCAAGAAGAAGAGGTAAGTCAGCATGTTAACTCCATTGCAACGCAAACGATACAAGAGGTGTCACCGGTGCATTGCCAAGGGGGTGCTTGTTGTCAAATCTACTAATTTAATGTAATTGATGTGACTTTAATTTTGGGGGTAACCGTGCATGATCTAAATCAGCTATCCCCATCTAAATTGGACTCATCTTGGGTCCAGTGCCATTCAAGAGTGCAATTTGAATCAATCTAAATGCTCAATCCTAGTACTACTAACAAGAGTCTTGTGTGTACAAATGTAAATTTATATTTTTAAAATTGATATTAAAGTGCGAAGGACAGGATGATTGAGACTTTTTTGGTCATTTCCAGAGGACTGTAAGCCAATTGAGCTCCTGACTGTCAGGGAACAGAAGAGGTTGAGGAACATGGACGTGGTCCCCGCATACTTGACATTCTTCAGCTTTGCATTCAGCCAGTCAACCTGATAGCAATTTCAGCTTTGTGTTTTGACTCGCGAAGAAACCAAACAATGTCTTCCCAGACAGGAGAGATGTTTTTTATGGTACTTGCTAATGCTTTAGGAGGGCAGCGAAGGAATGTGTAATGTAATATTAAGAACTATGGTGAACTGTGTTTGCCTGTGTGCTTGTGTTGGTTTGATCCTTCAGCGAGGAGAGCTTTCTGGTGATGGACTACGCCACTCTGGATAATTTAGAGGTAGAGGTCAGCGAGGAATCAGACGGTCAGGCGTCGCCACCCTCCAAGAACAGCCAGTATCTGTCCTTCAACCTGCTTATGAGCAAGAACAGTGAGGGGCGACCAGAGCGCACCACACTCGTGGCCGAGTCCAGGTATGTTCCTCCACGGTGTTGTTGCATGCAGGCCATCCCAAAATTTTGGAGTCCAGAGACTTCTTACAGCAGACAAAATGTCAAACTGGCTGAATTAAAGCAGCACCTTTTACTTGGATCTGATTATATTTAATGGTGATATCAACATTGTAATGATATCAAATATGCTGCTTTCACAATGACGATTGTTAGAGATTTGCTCACTCCAACTTATTTTGCAAGAACCACACGGGAGACAAGTAAGTCCTTTTGGACACCTGCAGGTGGAGAGTCCATTCGTCGCTGTCTGAACAGCGATGATCGAATGAAGTCTGAACTCTCCTTCCTGCAAGAGGATATTTATTAAGAGAAACAGAGTGGGGGTTGAGAGTTGACAAATGGCCGAAGCCCCTGGCTGATCAAAGCACAGCAGGGGGTCCTTCACGATGTTGTGTGAACAAAACAACTTTGATTGCTTCCTCTGCAGCTAGTCAATCAGTTCAAAAGATCTTAGCACTTTGTTCTACTACTTTTGTTAAGACAGGACAGGCGAGGGTAATTATTACAGGTTACATTCCAACATAATCCTACGATAAAGATAACCTGGAAAACCCTAACAACGATATTGAGTTTAGCTTGATGCTATGCTAAGTTCAATATTGTGCTTGTAGTTTGCAGTGGTGTACAACTGTACTGGATCAGTTGAAAGCGGTTCCTAATGATTTGGACTCACTGGTGTAACTGGTGAATTTTATAAATAACGCATGATGTGGCCAAGTGTCCAATTCATGAAGGTTGATTGGAATGCTTTGGCTCTGGCTCCCCCTAGTGGGAATACAATAGAAAAACCACAACTATTTTTTTTCCCTTTCGCCGTATCTATGCTTTCTTGTGTATTTAATTTTCTGACAAAGTTTTTTTACTTTAACTCCCTCCATTTGAAAACTGAAGATCTGTACTTTCTACTCCTTACTTGCTAGTCAAAATAGGCTTTTTTTTCCTGCTCTGGTTCAGTTTTCACCTTTGCATTAAGTGTTTTTCTTTAAATTGCTTTTTTGTTTGCATTGTTACCAAGAGTTGACCGGGCCCGTTGGATAGTCGCTCTAACCGAACACAAGCAGACAGAGCATTTCTCCTGCAAAGATGGTAAGACGGACAAATTCATACTATTTTTTTTAAGCACCACCACTGTAGCTTTCATATGTTCTGACTTGGTAGGTCTATTTATTCTAGAATGGTGTGCAGAAAACATCATTTGCATTTCAGATCAATGTGTGCTGGTTTAACATTGTTTTAATCGTGCACATTTGGGATCCAAGTTTTAATCCCAGTATATTAAATTTAACTGCTTTACAGACTCATGTTTGCGGAGATAAATTCAGTTATATCTTTTACAGTAAATTGAGATGAGAACATTACTTCAAGACAAAAGGACTGATTGCCAATATTAATTGTGCTAATCCTTTGACCCAAAGTCATTTGGAATATGCTCGGCCGAACATAACAGCAGTGAATGCATGTTGGGATTGCGTTTTAGGTCTGCCCCAGTGCGAGGCCACCAAAGCCTACATGCCCAAGGAGCCTGACGAGCTGGGCCTGAAGCAAGCCGAGCTTGTCATAGTTCAGAGGAAGGAGGAGGGTAAGGGAATCCCATTTGTTGTTGTTTTACTCTACAGTGCATCCCCTTTTCTAAAAGGCTGTGTGCTCCTACTAGGCTGGTACTACGGGGAGCGGATGCGTGACGGCGAGAGAGGCTGGTTTCCAGCCAGCTGCGCCACGGAGATCACTGATCCCACGGCCATGGAGAACAACATGCAGCGAATGAAGCGCCTCCGCAAAGAGACCAATGTTTGAGGAGAGAATAGAGATGTGAGGCAACACCAACCTCAGCTACGTACTAAGTGTGCCTTGGTAAGGCTGAAGAATTGACATTTGAGGGAAAATGGGAGGTACAGCCTAAGCCGATTATATTCATGAAGATGTACAGCACTTCACTTTGTCTACATTTTATTGAAATCTAATTCCAAAATGGATTCATTTTTTTAATCAAATTTCCACACTAAACAATCTGTATTTAAGCAAAACAAGACTGAAAATTTATGGCAAATAAAAAAAGATAACTCATTCTCATTTTGACCAAAACCATGTCATTACAGGGTGTGTGGGTTATTTTTATTTCGTTTTGGAATAAGGCTGTGCCTAGAGATACTACAAATTTATTCTGTGACAATGACTGTAATTTAAAACAATCACCATTAATCATTCCAGTTTTTGTTGTTTTGTGTGATGTCCTATACGTGCCAATTTTTGTAAGTAGTTAAAAAAAATATATATTCATAAAAGGCATGGTGATTGCATTTTCCATTAGCATTAAGCTAACGGAGGTGTCCTTATGTGTGAATGCTTTGTCTTTTTTTAATTTTAAATACACAAATTGTAATTTGAGAGTAAACTTCAAGTGTATTAAACAGCTTGAAAGGCCCTCTCTCTGTTCGTTTGCCAAACTGCTGCATATCCTAATTCAGATTAGTTCACCGCCACCAAAAAGTGATTTTCTCATTTAGGCTCACAATTCAAAGCAAAAACTAAAATTAATCAGACAATTCACTGCTCATACCTCAACAAGGCACCACTGTACTAGTGATTTGCATTCCAGTTCTTTTAAGTGAACTGAGTCTTTAGAATCAGTTCACGCAAAAGATCCGTTCAAACGAATCGTTGAACAAATTGTTTCAGTGAACGAGAGCGAACGAATCACTTCTTAAAGTGATTCGTTCTTTTTTCAGTTCATATGATTTCAACCAGTAGGTGTCGGTAATGCGCATTGAAGCTGGTGCCACCTCTCTGTAAAACAAAACGAAGAAGAAAATGACGTAACTTCCCGTTCACGAACGAGTCGTGAATTGCATTTCCCGTTCACGAACTGAACGGATCTGTGAGTGAACGAGTCAGTGAGTGAGTGATTTGCATTACCAGTTCATCGCGAGAATGGATCAGCGAGGGAACGAATCCTGATTTACCCGTTCGCGAACGAGTTAATGGCTGAACTGCCTTCCCGTGCATCAACGAATACTGATTCGTGAGTGAGCGTGTTGCGTCTCCTGGTGTGAACTATGTAAGCCAGAATGTAGATTTACCTCCTGATTGGCTGTTTGATCTCAAAGTCAAAGTCAAAGTCAGCTTTATTGTCAATTTCTCCACATGCCAAAGACACACAAAGAAACCGAAATTTCGTTCCCCCCTATCCCACGGTGACAAGACATGGCTCACAACAGACAAACAAGTAAACAAGTATAACAAAAGCGTGCTGAATAAATAATGAATAAATAACACAACAATAAATAAATAAATAAATAAATAAATAAATAGGAGGAGCAGAAAAAAAAGGATCAAGTGCGTGTACAGCAGACATTCCCGAAAATAGCGCAACAGTGCCGCACGCTACGCAGAAGGGGGTAGCGAGTTCAGGGCCCTAACAGCCTGGAGAAAGAAGCTGTTGGCGAGTCTGGTGGTGCGGGAGCGCAGGCTCCTGTACCTCTTCCCAGCTCGTCGAGTTTGCAGATGAGTCGCTGCGGCACAATGGTGTTGAAGGCAGAGCTGAAGTCCACAAACAGCAACCTCACATATGAGTCCTTTCTCTCCAGGTGGGTGAGGGCAGAGCAGATGGCATCCTCAGAGGACCGCTTGGCACGGTACGCAAACTGGAAACTGTGACGTCACTAGGACACTCCATTAGGTACACCGCCATTTTCAGGCGTACCTAATCACAGGCCACTTCTTTAGGGAAAAATCATGGTCAAACCTTAACTGAAAGTGAAAAGTGTCACACCCGCCCTCACCCCCACTTTCTGATTGGCTGTTTGATCTGTGACATTTGGACACTTTATTAGGTAACCGCCATTTTCAGGTGTACCTAATAACAGGCCACTTCATTAGGGAAAAATCATGTTCAAAGCTTCACGGAAAGTGAAAAATGCCACACCCGCCCTCACCCCCACTTTCTGATTGGCTGTTTGATCTGTGACGTCACTCGGACACTCCATTAGGTACACCGCCATTTTCAGGTGTTCCTAATAACAGGCCAATTCATTAGGGAAAAATCATGGTCAAAGCTTAAATGAAAGTGAAAAGTGCCACACCCGCCCTCACCCCCACTTTCTGATTGGCTGTTTGATCTGTGACGTCAATCGGACACTCTATTAGGTACACCGCCATTTTCAGGTTTGTTCGCAAAGATTCACGAGTGCGTAACAGACAGCGTTGCTGCTATGCCAGCTGACACACGTTATGCCGACATTGATGTTTTAATTTTGTATTTGTTGTATTGTAGTTGATGGTGTTATTATACCGAATGTTTGTGTTTGAATAAAAGGTTGAAAAATAAATCCGTTATGCCGACATTTGTTATTTTGGGGGTTCACCAACATGTAACAACGTAAAACACATATTGTCATATAAAGCAGTTAACCAAATGTCTAATTTTTATGTTTTAATTGGCGAATATGAAAACAAAGACTAAAACACCAGACAAGTTTTAACATAAATGTTTATTTAAAAGTAATAATATTAAAAGTAAATTTCAAACCAGCAATCTAATCTGAAATTTCAGTAGATATATTGGATAACAATATTTAGGCGTAAAAATGCATACACATTATTTAAAAACTACTATAAATGTTATAAAATCAAGATTACCCAAAGAGAAGCATAATCTCCCCGTTGTTGCATAACGGCGCATCCTTTCATACAATAGAGTTAGCCGTTAGCTTGGAGAAAACGTGCATAAAAGAAGTGGTGTTTCAGTGAGTGGTTCTTTCTTTCCTTACATTCTGGCTTACATAGTTCACGCCAGGAGACGCAACACGTTCACTAACTGATCCGTTGATGCACAGGAAGGCAGTTCAGCCATTAACTCGTTCGCGAACGGGTAAATCAGGATTCGTTCCCTCGCTGATCCGTTCTCGCGATGAACAGGTAATGCAAATCACTCACTCACTGACTCGTTCACTCACAGATCCGTTCAGTTCGTGAACGGGAAATGCAATTCACGACTCGTTCGTGAACGGGAAGTTACGTCATTTTCTTCTTCGTTTTGTTTTACAGCGAGGTGGCACCAGCTTCAATGCGCATTACCGACACCTACTGGTTGAAATCATATGAACTGAAAAGGAAATCGTTCTTTTGGACGAATCGTTCACTCACGAGCCAACACTACACTGTACATTAAACGAGGCTTCCCAGATATACTGTACGTAGGTTAACCAGGACTCACAATTCGTATTTCCATGGCCATTATTTACCTATTGTGACAGCAATTAAGCCTTTATTTAAAAGACGAGTCATTTGCTGATGTGAGAAAGGTTGCGAATATTTGTGCATTTCCAGGAATGTACATCCTCGCTTCACCTCCAGAGGAACTTGAATCCGATATTTTGAAGATTATGTGCGCTATTATCGTTGCAAGATCTAGCTCAGGGGTGGCCACTATATGTCTCTGGCACCATAGAGCTCAGCTCTCCAGAGGATTCACATTAAATCATCAGTTCTGATACAAAACCAATGCCAGCGAAATTGGGACATGTTAATCATTAAGGCAGAATATAATGATTCATGTTCAACCTATGACTGACCAAGTGTAAAAAAATGACAGCGGAGACGACGGACTGTTGAACATATGAAGCTGTACTTCAAGCAAGAATGGAAATCAATTCTTTATAAAGCTTTAGCAGTTGTCTTCAGTTCCCAAACGTTTATTGAATGAGCTAAAACAAAGGGTGATATAACACTGCTTAAAAATGACCCTGTCGCAGCTTTTTTCAATCAAGTACCCATCAAATTTTAAGTTAGGATTTTCTAAGAAAAAAAAAAGCTTGAGCATTAAATGGCTTGCCTTTTTAGTGCATTCAATATATAGGTTGAATGTGATTTGCCAAATTTTATTCTCTTAATTTTTTAACGATGTCTCAATTTGATCAGAATTGGTTATTTGTTGCATTAATTTTACTGAAATGTCCCTGCTGAAATTACCTAGTCAAATTTAGAGTGAAATAAAAATGTATATACAGTATGTAGTTATTGTAGTTACATTAAATTTAGAAATGGGATCAGTACAATTTTCTTTTTTAATTTTAAAATAGATTATATACAGTCACTGGTATATAATACAATAGGGAGAAATTAATTAGAATAAACTTTCAGGGTGCCTCATCTCCAAATTACAAATCAAATGTAGGCCTTGAGCACATACGTTTGCCCTGTTGGATATAGCTGAATACTGTGTAATGTCATGTGATGCACATGAAATAGTGTCATATTGATCACTTACAAATGAATTCGAGCAGCCTTTAGTTATGAGCCTTGCATACATTTGTGAAACCTTTTACCTAGCTTTTGGTTGCCTGCATCCAATAAATAAAACAATCACTCCTTTGTCCCTGGTTTTTGAACTTTTATTTGAGCTTGCACTTTAAAATGTTTGAATAGATAAAAAGTTATTTAAAAATGTCAAACTGACCAAATATCAAATTTCACTCATTCGTATTTTTTTTCTTGAAAAAACCATTTGGTGTAAAAACTTAGGACAGATTTAGAAAAACGTGCCGTTTCCCCAAAATGTGTTGTAGCTGTCACGTAAAGAGGAAAAAAACGAGTCTGCATAGAACCTGCAGGCAATCAGTGGTAATCTGTTCAAACGCATGGTGCAAGCTTGTGACGGTCATCAAGTCAAATCTTTATTGCTCTGATCTTGTTGGATGTTTCTTGTTGACAAAAAAACTGCGGGGAGAGAGGGGAAAGTTGCAATTTAGTACTCTGCTCATCGGCATCATGCCATCAATGACTTGCAAAGTCAAAACGCTCACCCGGACGATGGTAAAAGATGGTAGGTGCCGGTGGGCAGGTTGCTCCCTACTCAGCCCCACCCTGCTGGGCCTCGGGAGCGGCCGTTTTCTCTACGGAGGCATCGCCTTCCGCCTTGGCCTCCTTGGTGTCCTGGCCGGGTTTTCCGCCGGTTGGTGGGCGTGGTCGGCGGCGGTAGTTGACATTGCGCCGGTAGCGCCGCTGGCGGGGCTGCTGGTTGGGACCCGCTTCTCCGCCCTGATTCTCCTTGTCCTCCTCACCATCGCGCACCGGTCTGGGACGGGGTGGACCCCTGCTATGAATGAGATTTGGGCCTTTTATCTCTCCGTCAAGATGTATCACTTTAGGATACTTCACCAACACCAATTACTACTTTTCTATTAAATGTGAATAGGGAAATTTGTAACTTGCAAATAGCAAATATGTTGGGGTTCACAGCTGTCCCGTGACTCTTAAGTGAGTCTCACGGGTTCCGCAGAAACAAAGATTGTGTTGCACGCGCCTGTTGAGTTTACTACTGCGACATCACATGCTGCTTGGCCACTATCAGCTGCAAACTGTTTACCTTGACCGGAAGCCTCTGTAGTAGTTCTGCCTGGCGGGTTTGTTTCCCTGGTCTGGACCCCCCTGGTTCTCATCGCCCTCACCGGCCTGAAAACAAATGAACCGAGATTGATCGAATGCAAGGTGACACTTGTCAAGATGTGAGGTGTGATCGACGCTTGATGTCCAGCTTGAAGGTTTAAGGCTGAAGCTGTGATATGGGAGTGTTTATTTAGGTCAAACCCCGATTCACCAGTATTTATTTTGGTTCACAACCACAAGAGTGTTTTTACTAAGAACAAGTTCGGACTGGGTCATGAGAAACTGAGCGCCTGCTACAGGATCGTAGCTATGTGACAGAAGACCTCAGTCATCTTCTCTTCACGTGGTGCGGCGGTGTACGGGGGCTGGACCAAAGCGTCTACGTACAAAGTATGGAGGGTAGCGCCGTCTGCCAGGATAGGCGGGTCTACGCGGCTGTTGCTGCGAGTCTCCCTCAGGGGCGCTCTCTCCACCTTCCCGGCTGCCTTTGCCTTCACGGCCTCCGGCTCCCGGCTCGCCCTCTCCGTCACTCTGGTAGTTCTCTGGATATTCTCCGCCGCGGGGTGGACCCCTCCTTCGGGGGTAGCGTCTGAAGCGGTTCCTGTCAGCGGCGTACTTGCTTCCCTGGACCGCGGTGCCCCCTGGGCCGGTGACGTTCGCCGCCTCTGCCCCCTGTTGCCCATAGACTCACACGTTAAGAAACAGGCACAAGTTTTGGCGCAAATCAGATGATCGTAATGACACACTCACCTTCTCTCCCTCGACTACATCAAATTCCACAGTTTCTCCATCACCAACACTGCGAAGGTATTTTCTCGGGTTGTTCTTTTTGATGGCTGTCTGAAATTTCAAATTAAGAGTAAAATGAAGAGATGTATATCTAAGGATTACCTTGACAAATGAGTAGGACTGAAATATTTGGAAAAATAATATAATGGCAATATTATCAATGGGCGGCTCGGTGGCGCACTGGGTAGCACGTCCGCCTCACAGTTAGGAGGGTGCGGGTTCGATTCCACCTCCGGCCCTCCCTGTGCGGAGTTTGCATGTTCTCCCCGTGTGGGTTTTCTCCGGGCACTCCGGTTTCCTCCCACATCCCAAAAACATGCTTGGTAGGCCGATTGATCACTCCAAATTGTCCCTAGGTGTGAGTGCGAGTGCGAATGGTTGTTTGTCTCTGTGTGCCCTGCGATTGGCTGGCAACCGGTTCAGGGTGTCCCCCGCCTACTGCCCGATGACAGCTGGGATAGGCTCCAGCACGCCCGTGACCCCCGTGGGGACTAAGCGGTTCAGAAAATGGATGGATGGATATTATCAATGTGATTTTTTTTTTCAAGGTCATCTCCCAATGTACGTATTTCTACACTAAAATTAAAGCAAATAAAAGAATGACTATAAAAGAGATCAACTACTTCAATTAGTTGCTAACATCACCTTGCAGTAATTTAAGCATTCACGTCACAAATATTCTTCCAAACAAGTGTGGTGTAAACATAAATTGGTAAATCAGAAATCAGATTACAAAAATGCAAACAAATCTGAGTCATTACATTGCACTGTGGCAATTGTTGCTGGAGGTGTACGGTCCCAGATTTTTCCATGCCATAACATACAGGATGGACATGCACTCAGGACAAGTCGGATTCAACAAAAGATGGCTTGTGGGTGCTACCCCCAAATTATCAGAATAAATAAGTTATTTTATGTAACTCGTTAAGGTGTTAAAGTGTCTCTTCCACCAATACATGACTTCAAATTGCATTTTGTGCTTGTGATGCTCTTAATTTTTTTTAGATGAAAACAATTAGACCCGTCCAAAGCCCTGTTTCAAACACAGCATGTTGACACCTGTTACCAACCATGCATGCAATCTGTTGGAGTGTTTGTACAATTTGGCATTTGCTATTTGGGATCTTAGTTAAACATCACAATCTTTGTGAATCACATCCACCAGCTGTACGCCCGCCCCACTATTTGATAAGGACAGCATAGGACCTTAACTAAGGACTGATAAGAACTTCACGCAAAGTAAGCGTGTTCCCATTCAAAGCAGTAAGACATGTACTGGTTATGCATTTCCACTTGTTATTCAGGCTTGTTTGTTTTATATTTCACTGTAGTTAAGTCAACATTAATGAATCACTTGCAAGACAAGGAAAATGTTAACAAATAAATGTTATATTTAACAACATGCAAACCCTTATTGTTTTGTTGTATTTTATAGTGCTCGTACAAGCAAATATATATAAATATAAACATGACTTTGTTTTCAAGCTCACAAGGCAATATTGTTGTAAATATTGTCAGTGTCAGATATTTGTTGGTGATAATTTGAGCCCGGACTTTTTTTTTTTTTTTATTAAATAAATTCTCAATTGAAAACTTTTTTTAAATTAGAACGACCTGGGGTCAAATTGCCCTTATACTGTGCCAGTGATATGTTCAAATGTATTTATAATCAAAAAAATAAGTTCCTTAAACTTACCTGGTGTACAAAAACGTCCTCTTTAGTGTCGTTCCTGGGCAAAGAAGATCACATCTTGTTAGTGACACAATGCAGACCGAACCAGTCGGTCAGCCAGTGAACAGATTGCTGCTAAAGTGTGAGGATTAATTATGTGGTGCACGAACACCACGGTGAGCAGCAGACAAACTGCAAGCAAATCAAAGCTATAATAGGATTGCGCATGTCCCTTCAAACACACGTAAAGGTTCTCTTAAGAGGAACAGGTGGGGAGGAGGGCGAGGCCGGGGTCCACTTACCTATTGATGAAACCATATCCGTTCCTGACGTTGAACCATTTCACTGTACCCAGGACTTTTGTGGCTGCCAAGTGAGACAACATTGCACCGTTATAAACTTTCACTACTTCCTGTTCTAAAAGGCTATTTGTATCTTAAATTGTTCCCAAGTCACTATTATGCCCATTTCTGTTGTTATGATCATTATTTTTGCTTTTTGGCTGCCACCACTTAGTGAGAGGAAATGAAATGAAACTGGCCTTAACTTGCAGAAATATCTCATCAACAACCAGCTTTAACTTTAATACTGGCAAAAATGCTTGTAGATTTCTCTTGTATGAGCATAAACAATGACACGTTACACCAAATGGTTGAAGCAAAACATCATACAATGCAAAAAATGGTCATGGGGTAGATAGTGAGAAGTGATGCAGCTGTCCAGTAGTAGTGGCTTGGTCATAATGAAAATTGTTACATAGGAACCAAACAGTTTTGCAACCCACATTTTTACATGTTAATCACACCCACCCAAGGCCTTAACTGAGGGGAGACAGCAATAGCATCAAATAACTTCACCATGCTTGCCAAGAAGTTATATTTAACTGCCAACTGCCACACTCTTTTTAGACTTCAGGGGTGCCCCTGTGCCAGCTGCACTCGACAAGCTGCACTAGAGACAATCCGGACCAGCATGGCCCTCCTATGGCCTTTTACATCATATTACAATTAGAAGTTACTTAAGACTATTAAATTGTTAATGCGAGTAAAACTAGCAGTATCACGGACTTCTACGTTAGTGATTCTCCACTGGGTGGTTTGCATGCATAAGTGGGTCGAGGGTCCATTATGGGTGGGGCAGAGACAGGTTGTAAAATAAAATTGACAGAATGTTTAAGGCTATGAATGGCACACAAAAGCATCCTGAGTGACTACAAATACTTTGTAAATATATTCTGTTAATGACAACATTTAAAACAATAAAAAGCATTTTATTTAAAATATATCATTTTTTAAAAAAATGGCCCCCCCATACTATGAACTACGACAGCCCGCACATTCAAAGTGTGGAAAAGCTTAAAATATGGTAATGTGGCACAAAACAGAATTAGCACTTACTGTTACTATATTTGTAGCCACCAAATATTTTACACTAATATTTACCATATGACGTTACTGCTGTATTTAGCATAGGTTAGTTGCAAAATGCAGAACACAATGTGCGCTCGAGTCAATTCTGGTTACGTTGTTAGACTTGAACTATGTAGTAAACCGAGGACGTGAAATATTTATCTCGCACGTCAAGTTGGACCTGCCTTAACTTGGGCGATTTACACAGGCATACGTCAATAAATGACCAAAATATAATTGAAATGTGGATTGGCTTAATGAAATTGTCGCAGTTAATTGTACAATAATGTAATTATTTTTTGTTCATAAAATCAAGTCCATCATGTTCTAAATACGGTTCTCTGATACGCACTTGGAACATGTAAAGTGGGTCATGACTTGGCTTCAGCGGGACAATGCGGGTCCCAGTTTGACAACATTTGAGAACTACTGCAAATTGTACTTGTAATAAATATGTATCTTACGGTTTGTGCGTGTAAAGTGTCCCTATCTAACTTAAATTGTGAAGATTATATACCTTTACAATGTAGTGGCCCACTTTAAGCCACAACGCGCATTGCACGTGGTGATGTCGCGCGGTGACATGTTAGCATAGCTAGCTAGCCTAATGCCTCACAACCATGTGGTTGAAACGGGGCCAAAAACCTCCAACCAACGCATCTTACGTGACGGCAAACTATACGAACACAGCCAAAACAACCGATTCGCCTGATACGAGTCGCCGGCGAACAGAAAAGGCAACAAGTGGAATAAGGCTTCGGCCGACATTTTGGGCGTCCCCTTCAACCGTGAAAATAGCCGAGCTAAGCTAACGCTAGCTTGCTAGTCAGCAGAGAGTGGATTTCTCTGACGAAGGCCGCAAGTGGCAGTGGAATTCGATCTTAATTCTAGATTGTGTCACGTATTGTAGTGAACTGGACGCCCGTCAATCCTGTCGTGCTTTGATTTTAGATTAGCGCCGAAACCGGTTTATGGGGGAAAACAACCGGCACGGGAACCGGAGGCTTTACTGCGAACAAAGGGACGCCAAATCAGTTAGCATTAGCTCATCTGCGGTGGCGACGGTCACGGCTGGTTACAGTACGGCTTATTGTTACGGCGGATAAATTATTGCAACGTGGAGCCTATTCAAAATGACAGTAAGAAAAGGAGCGGTCGATTTGTAACGGCCGGCCAGGAACGTGGCACGAGTGGACGGCCGTTAGAAGGCCACCTGTACCAAGGACTACCTGGTTAGCGCATTTTCGAAAAATTAAACTCTCCCCCCTCCGGAAAAAAAAAAAGAATTTGAATCAAACTAAAATGTGACAAGGATTGTTTAAATCGTGCAATGATTTAGCTCCTATTGCCATTTCAAACTTCTACTCACATGCTAGCACACTTCTATCACCGGCACTGATTCGCAATTTCTACCATGAATGTAATTTATTCAAGTTTTTAGGTGCTGTTAGAAATCCACCTGCGATTTGGAGGCTACCCAGACACCGTGGCTAAATGAGCTCATTTCCGTACGTAATCTTACCGATGACCTTCTTATCCCCCGCGGAAGCTGCGACTACCGGGCTGGATGGACTCTCCACGTCGACAGCAGGCTGCTGCGGCTGTTGTTGCTGTACCTCGCCCTCGCTGCTCATGGTTACTACTGTTGGTAATGGCTTCTGCCGGCGGCGGCTCTCTGTTGTCTCTCCCGGTGCAAGATGGTAACCTGGGCCGGCGGTGGTGGGGGGCTACTGCCTTCGGGCTCTCAGCTTTCTTCTTCCCGCTCCCGTTGCCGATCGAACTGGGCAGATTGTAAACTGTGCTGGGGAAAGTTCCTGGCCTGAGCACCGCCCAGACGTGATTTGATTGGCTTGGATCTGTAACGAATGAAGGCGCGCACTCCGATTGGCTACTGGAACTGTCAAAGAAGGAAGGGAGGCGTTTGTGAAACTATGATTGGCTGGAGAAGAAACTACCTGTCAACCCACAGCGCCCCATAATGACGTCAAAGACAGACGTAAACTGACATTTTTGGAACACGTTGACGTTCGCGTAATGTTTAAATTATTCGAGAACAAGTCATAAACTACATTATGCATAGGAAAACCAAACGTTAACAAATACATTTTAGTGGGTTGATACGACAGCGGTTAAAAATTTGGCAGATATTTGTTGTTAATTGCTGCCATAAAGGCCAGTTTGTGTGTCAAACATTTGAAATGTTTGTATTGAGGTTGAAGTAAATAATATTTTACCCACTCGTAGTGGAATAGTATTTGTGTAGGAAGGAAGGAAGGAAGCCAACAAGGCAGTTTTTCGATTGAACATGATGAAAATGTTTGCATTTTTAAAAAATGTGTATACATTGCATTCCATCATATCACAGCCCACAGTATGGAAATTAATCAAATTCATGATCCCTAATCTTAAAAATGATACAGAAGACGTATACAGTATTACCAGCCACTTAAAATTGGCCTACCCAAATCACTGGGAGGAATCATCGGCAGGGAATCCAAAAGTGGAAGTTCAGTACACATAGCAAGCAGACAGACTCAGACTGGGCGTGAGACAAGCCCTCTGCAGCCCCCGACCATTGTAATGTTAATGCTCCACTGACACTGTTTATGAGCATTGGCTGTGTGAAGAGCTCCTTGTTCACGTTCTCCCACACAAAGATAGGCTTTCGTATTGACCTCAGAAAGCTTCCCCATGAAGCCGCCACACAATCTATTTAGCCACACACACACACGCGCACACGCACACACTCACAAACACAACGGAAAAGAAAATCCTTCCTCCAGTCTCCATAAGAACAGTCCCCATCTAAAAGGGATCTTTTGTGCCAGCGGAACGAGGTCCAAGGCAGAACAGCCAGCGTGGATGGGGGAGGGGAACGAGCATGGATTTGTATGGATAGCTGGGACAAGGGGGGAGACAACTCAGCAGAGGATTTCTTGCTCATTCCGCTTGGTTTTAAATGTGTGAAACACCATCACTGGATCATTGCTCACCAATTCACTTCAAACACAGTCACCCAAGCCCATTTCTGTTTACATTATCACGATTTGAGACTCAATTTGGGTTGGTGGGGGAAGGCATGGGGGTGGGACCGGCTGGCAACGGGCTCAATAAAACACTGGGAACACAATGTTCTTGCAGTATAAACATTACATTTTCCCCCATTCTTGACATTCAAAAGGAATGAAACCTTGGAGTAAAATAAAGGTGCCTGACAATCATTTTACAATACAACATTTAGAAGTGCAATATTTTAAATATCTTTTTGAAATACGTAGCTATCAAAATATCTTTCACTGATACCATCATGATGTTACTGTTTAGTTCGTATTACAATATGAATAAAATGTGTAAATGTATGAAGAGAAAGGCTATTTGAAAGCATTTAAATTTAATCTAGACAATTCATCCATGAATATATTATTAAATCTGTATCATACGAATCTTGCAAATGTGGTGGCACACTGTGGTGAGCTCTGATGCAACAACAAAATACATATTTTCAACCTTCTCTGACAGTGTATGGTGTTTTCACTAATATTGCAAATTGGGAATTTTATTCATACTCACAGAGACATGCAAATGTCAAAAAAAATATATATATATATTTTAAGTAAAACAATTTATTTCCTATTTACGATACAAAATTGGGCTGAATCTGTGAGTTTACACAAAGTGAAGTTAGACACTATACACTATGCAGGGTAAACAACTAGGACATACTGTAACTTCATGCGTACAGAATCATTTTTCTTCACATCTCTCCACACTGTGCAATGAGGATTGGGAGCTTAGGCTTGTTGTTGGGTCCTGTGGGAACGTTCTGTTGGAGGTTGGGATAAAGAATGATTTTTTAAAAATATTTAACAGTAAAAAATTAATGAGTCACACTGCTAACTCTACAGACATGACTTGAGTGAAGTCAATTTATATTAAAATGTATAGTACCTCAATCTTTCTCATGATCAGCAATCCATCCACAACTTTACCTGAAACAATCACAGATAAGAATATTAAACTCACATTTTCATGCAGAAAAATATATCTTTTCAAACTGTGAATAAATACAAATTCCTCATTTTTGTGGAGTCACACTCACCAAAAACAACATGTTTTCCATCTAACCAGTCACATTTAGTGCAGGTTATGAAAAATTGGCAACCATTTGTCCCTGGACCACTGTTTGCCTAAAAGAAGAATGAATGATTACAGCAGAATCTTAATATCGCCAAAACAATCAGAATTCTATATTTACCATCATCTGTGTTTAAAAAAAAAACTAAACTTTCTGATTACAAACAAAGAAAGGTGTTTGAAAAGGCTCCCGTAAGTTCAGCTTGTTAATGAAATAGAATCTCAATTGAAACAGTTTTATGAGGATAACACGCTGAACCAGGTCCAAACCTAGCATCGGAGCTGCTAAGGCATAGGCAAATACTTTTTTATGACCTTATTGGAGTTCAATTAAATTATTAGACTCACTCACTCACGACATTTAGTCTACATTGGTCAAGCCAACCATTACCTGTCACAGACATGTATAAGCAAGCTTGTCTGTGAAATTCACTTATAAAACCACTGTAATGGCTAACGGATGTGACTGTAGATGGCAGTGTTGCATCGCTTTGGATTTGCAATCAACACAGCTTTTGAGAACAAGATAATGATTAGGGACTGAAACTTCGTCATGTCACAATTATGAGTGAGAGAAACCTCAATGCAGTGGAAGTTGGAAAAGTTCAGTCACCTCACAATTACACGTATTATGTTTATAAACAACACTGCCAAAGCTACAAAACGTATGAATGATCACTAATCTTAATGGCAGAAATGAACAGGCCCCCAAATGTTATTTTGTTGAGGGCGCCATAGAGGCGTAGGCAATTAAAACTAAGAGAACTCAACACACCATGGATAGAAGACCGGGTGCAGAATGCTTGAGTCGAAAGTTTTCATCTGTGAACGGACCTCTGTAGATGCTGCAGATGCCAGTGCCGTCACCCTTTAAGAAACAGCGCATAACAAACTCACAAAAAACAGTCCATTTACCATTTTAGAGGAGCCCAGCAAGAAGGCGCGCATACATACGTACATACATTTTTTTTTACTTTGCTTTTTTAAGCACAAACCCAAGAGATCAAACAACTTGCAGCACTTTGTGGCCTATAAATGCAGCTCCTTCTCATGCGTACCGTACTACTGGCATTTACTCACATTCACAAAGTCCCCTCCTTGGATCATAAAGTCTTTGATCACTCTGTAAACGAACAACAAACGGGGTACGTTATAACAGACAATGAACTCTGTTCAGTAAAACAGCAAATACAGAGTATCAGCCAAACCTGTGGAATGTACAGCCCTTGAAACCAATTGGTACACCGTCCCTCCTGTCAGACAGATATTTATTTTAATATCTCATAAAAAGCAGCCTTGTATGTTCACACATCAGTAACATTTATAGTAGATTTGCCTTACCGGAACTCTCCGGTACAAAACTGCCTGCAAGAAATGATGAAAATTTGAGTCGTACGATATTGGCACAGATACCAATCATTTATCCATCTATTTTCCACTCCAATGTACAGGGTCTAGCAAAAATGATGACTTTTATAGGTTTAATAAAATGCAAATAAATTAAATAAACTATTTATTTTATTCATTTTTCCGAAAAGTACATATAATGCCATGTTGCTTTGTTTTGTTTCGTTTCATTTCGTTTTTGAATAATGTTATTTTGTTTCATTTCAGTTGCTAACATGAATTGGACCGGTGAGAATCGCGCTTTCATTGTGGAAATGTTTATCGAGAACGAATCTGTAAATGCAACACAACGAGCGTTCCGTTTGCGCTTCAGACTTGGTAGACATGATCATGGGATCAAAACACGATCTTGTTGTGGGTTACGAACTTCAGATCCAGTGGATCAGCATTGAAACGAAAATCAACCGACCGACCTCGCACCACCAGAACTCTAGAAAATGTGGCAGTAGTAAGACCAAAACAACATTACTCAAAAATGAAACAAAAATGAAATGAAACGAAACAAAACAAAATGGCATTATATGTACTTTTCAAAAATAAAAATAAAATTTGTGTTTCATTTATTTGCATTTTATTAAACCTACAAATGTGTCAGATCATTTTGCCAGACATTGTACTATGTTAAATGGTAATTTTTAAACACACTTTTTTCCCTTCTCTGTTATTCACAGACAAAAGCAAAATATAGCGCTGTAAAGCCCTAATTAGTATTTACTTCATCTGAAGGCTGGGGGGGGGAAAAAATCCTGAAAAGACAATAAAATGATGCTCAGATTAAGATCACAACGTACCGAAAATTCTCGGCAGTCCTTGGGACGACATCAGCAAAAAGTTCGACTTTCATCCGCCCCACATCCTGTAATGTAGATAGAGGAAATGTTGCGTAAACAGCTGATAGGACATGGGACAAAAGTTTTATCTTTAGAAACAATCCATGAGAGGAAAAACATTAAAATGTCTATACTGACAAAACGATGTTAAATACGGTTGATCTGAGCTTTGATGTCAAAGCAATTCCAAACCCTCAAACAACTTATACTGTAACATGTATGAAGCAACAGCACATACAAATATAGAAGATCACTTCTGTTTTTCTGTGACTATTCAGGTCTTGTGATGTGTCCATTGAAACGCACGGTTGACATTACGACAGCAGTTGAACCTGCATTAAAGTTTTTGGAGAAGGCCAAATTTAACAAATGTTATAGGGTTCACCAAAAAGTCCAAGATCTCAAACGTTTTGTGAGCACTGAGCAGAGTATGTAAAATGCTGGATTGGAAGCGGACTGGGACTACGGTGAATTGGGAAATGTTCAATAAATGAGCAGAAGCTACTGCATGTCTCATTCCGTATTGAGCGTTACACTTCAGCTTGCATAACTCTAAGCTACTAAATTGGCCTGACAAAGTTCTGGCTAAGGTAGGAGGTTAAAGGGCTAGAGACACCGGTATATGTATAAATCGGTTTTAGTTAGTTTATGGGCTTATAAATATAAATTGACGCTCGAAACAACCAAAAGGAAGCTGTTGCTCTGAAAAATATCATTTAAATTTGCCGCACAGACGAGTTTGACTGCACTGAGCCGCCAGCCGGAAGTGACATCTCATGACGTCTCAAGTTGTATGCGTTTAGCTTCAGTGAATGTAAACAAAAAGAGAAGAGGGGCCAGCGCGGAGACGTCGGGCCAGGTTTGCGGCCAACCCAGCTCGCCTAGCCGTGCCTTCCATTATCCTGGCGTACATTTGTTCGCGGGACGACAAGATGGGTTGAGTTCGCCTGATAGGATACACGAACCGGACAGTGCGTGCCTGCTGTCTGCTCGTGTTCACAGTGGCCTGGTTGACTGTCATCTTTCCGGACCCTGCTGTGCATCGGGAGCGGCGAGCGTGCTATCACTCTTATTGTTCATCCTCTTGTTTTATTTTTCCTGTGTTGTTTACTTGTATGTGCGTTGTGAACTCTGTCTTATCTTTCCGGACTCTGCTGTGCATCGGGAGCGGCTAGCGTGCTATCACTCTTATTGTTCATCTTCTTGTTTTATTTTTCCTGTGTTGTTTACTTGTATGTGCGTTGTGAACGCTGTCTCGTCACCCTGGGATAGTGAGAAACGTAATTTCGATCTCTTTGTGTGTCTTGACATGCGGAGGAATTGACAATAAAGGAGACTTTGAGACTTTGACTTTGAAAAGTATGTTGAAGCGTGACGGGAGGGGCACAATTCAGAAAACGTGCTCAGCTCGTCGAAAAAATGCGATTTAAGAAATAAAATTAAAAATGCGCCTAAAACCTAAACCAAACGCTGCAGATGTTCATTTCTTCATTCGCAGTGGTCAACTCGGCACTCTACTCTTTTTACTATGCCAACCTAACCACAGTGACGGGAGAGGCACAATTCAGAAAACGTGCTCAGCTCGTCGAGAAAATGCGATTTAAGCAATAAAATTAAAAATGCTTATAAAACCTAAACCAAACGTTGCAGGTGGTCATGTGATTAACTCGGCACTCTAAAGCCCCCAAGAGCACTTTTTACTATGCCAACCTAACCAGAGTGACGGGAGGGGCACAATTCAGAAAATGTGCTCAGCTCAGCCCAAGTGAACTGCTAGATTCATCATATTCCGCGTCAAAAGAGGTTTCTGAATCGGATAAAATGATGCTAATATTGCCGCTAGAAACGGAGCTGTCGCTATCATCTGCCATGTTGTTTGGGTTTGTTGACATCCAGATGTACAACTTGTGACGTCACAGTAATAGCGCCGCCAGTTTGGCTTCGTGCGGACCCGATCGATAAACTGGCATTTTATTTCAGCTTTATTCTTAGTAATCGGTGTCCATTTTTAATTTCCAATGCGGCAAATGTGTTCACTTTATACATTCTATCAAATTCTGTTCTAATTGAAAAAAAAAAGGGATGTCTCTAGCCCTTTAAGGAATTTGGTGCAGAGGTGAACAAGGAACCAGTACAAAGTACAAAGTATGGGTGCTGTGTTCATGTTGACTCGGTCTCATTATGACAAGAGCAGCACTGTTGGCGCGTTGAATGCAACAAAAGATGGTTTTGTATCAAATCCTCTGTGTGGTGTCGCCGATCCCTTCACGAGAGGATATGAGCGATATAAGGTGCCCATATTTGATCAATTTCCTCCGGCACATATGCTATCTTTGACAAGAAGAATAAATATCGGACCGTTTGAAGTTTGAAAATATATATTGTTTTAAATTGTTAACTTCCTTTCAGCACCGGCCGCCGGTGTGCCTCACGTGTGTTTCTCCATCGTCGTTGTGCAAAAGCGTCACGAAAGTCTTCCAACAACTCACCTGTCCTCCGATTGTAATATCAAAAAACACAATAGGGTTATTGGGGTTCGTCCCTTGAACGGACATTATTCCCACCTCGATGCGTTTTAGAAGGAAAATAAAAACAGTAGACACTCGTTCAGAGACGAAATTGAACAACCGGAAACTTGTACAGAAATCGGAAAGCCGTGTTACTGCAAGCCGTTAGGGACAAACTGCACGAAAACGCGAAAGGCAGGGTCGTTTCAAACCGGTACTCGAGGGCAGCGTACCCGGATCTTTAAGATTTCTTCTTCTTCCAAAACACCTGATTGAAATGATTGGAATCGTTATTAGTCATCCTCTGAGCTAGCTGGTGATCTGGTCGCTTGACTCAGGTATGATGGAGTATTCAAGATTCAAGAGTTTTTTATTCGCCATGTTTGAGCGTGCCAAACAAGGAATTTGACTTCGGTAAATCACAGCCTCTGTTCAACATTTAGGTGACTAACAACAACACTCAGGACATGTGAAGAACGAAAGATATTCTCAAACACCCCCTGATCTTAAACTGATCTTAAACTCCCAAGAGGGCAAGGAAAAACTCAAAACTCCAGCTAGGGGAAATGAGAAACCTTGAGAAGAGACCACAGATGGGAGGGTCCCTCTTCTAGGATGACCAGGCTGCAATGGATGCAGAGAGGACACATAGTACAAACAGTGTAGACAAAAAAGGTGTGGAAAGCGGGATGTTATTACACAGTAATGACTCTGAGACTCTAAGAGTGGTGTGAGTTCATCAGAGCGACAGCCTGGGGGAAGAAGCTGTCTCTGTGTCTGCTGGTTTTAGTGTACAGAGCTCTATAACGGCGTCCGGAGGGGAGTAGTTCAAACAGGCTGCAACCTGGGTGCGAAGGATCTGTTGAGATGTTACTTGCACGTTTCCTGGTCCTGGACAGGTACAAGTCTTGGATAGATGGGAGGTTGATTCCAATTATCTTTTCTGCAGTCCTTATTGTCCGTTGCAGTCTGTGCTTGTCTTGTTTGGAGGCCGATCCAAACCAGACAGAGGTGGCGGTGCAGAGGACAGACTGGATGATGGCAGTGTAGAAGGTCTTCAGCAGCTCCCGCGGCAGGTTGAACTTCTTGAGCTGTCTCAGGAAGTACAGCCTCTGCTGGGCCTTCTTCCGGACAGAGTCTATGTGGCCGGTCCATTTCAGGTCCCGAGAGATTGTGGTTCCCAGGAACTTGAAGGTGTCTGATGAGAGAATAGTATTACTGCGGATAGTGAGGGGTGAAAGTGGTGAAGGGCCTCGCCTGAAGTCCACTGTCAT
Organism: Syngnathus scovelli; assembly: GCF_024217435.2. NCBI lineage: Eukaryota > Metazoa > Chordata > Actinopteri > Syngnathiformes > Syngnathidae > Syngnathus > Syngnathus scovelli. The sequence goes on from NC_090848.1 coordinate 21,564,207, forward strand.
CTCCACGGTCTTGAGCGGGTTCAGGTCCAGGTGGTTTTGGCTGCACCAGTGGACCAGCCGCTCCACCTCCTGTCTGTACGCAGTCTCATCACCGTTCTGGATCAGTCCGATGAGAGTGGTGTCGTCTGCATACTTCAGGAGCTTCACGGAAGAGTCACTTGCGGAGAAATCGTTGGTGTAGAGCAGGGGTGGGCAAACTTTTTGACTTGCGGGCCGAATTGGGTTCTAAATTTTGACCGGGGGGCCGAACCAGGAGCAGATGGATGTAGTGTTTGTGTGAAGTAATATAAACGACCTGTAAAGGTCATTGCATAAAAGGTTTTGGCCTTTAGTAGGTAGTAAAGCATGGATATTCAAAAAAGGTTTTTTGAAAACAAATGCATTTATTAACAGCATTAAAAAAAAAACATCCCTAAAAAACTGCTATCAGTGATTCTCATAAAATATGACACTGTTATTATGAATAACAGTCTCCATCACTTCAGTGCCTGCAGGTCAGATTAATGAAAGATGTATGTTTATCTTATGAGATCACATCAAACGGCAAACATTCTGACCAAATATATCATCTTGAAGAATCGGTGAAAGCATACATCCAAATAAAGTAATCAAAACGGCAACACGGTGAGGGGTATCTGAAAATCAGAGCAGAGTTTTAACTCACAAACACCTGGTAACAGAAGTGAGGAAACGGAAAACACTTCCTTAAAGTAAGCCTTAAGAACTTTAAAGGTTAAGATTAGTCACAAACAGGTGGTGCATCAATGTCCTTGAGCATCCTGCATTGTTTGAAAATGAGAATGGTCGCTAGTTTCAATCCCTGCTATTTGTACAGAGCATATTCAAAATGCATTTTTTTACAACAAACTTGAAAGCCTCCCCTTCATTTTCAGTGTTCATTTGATGTTGATGTTCATGTGGCTGAACGTCACGTCGCGTACGTCGAGCCAAATTGGCCACTCTTTTTAAACACTCGGCACTCAGTGTCCACCTTGCTTTTCCGTGGGCGACTCATTTTAATGGAAGGATTCCAGGGGAAGGTTTGTGGGTGGCTTTAGCGTAAAACTGTATCCGAAAACTCGGCGCGCAAATTACAAGAATGCTGTCGTCACAGCCCACGCTCTAAATTCGGCACTGCTACAAATAGAGCGCGAGTGCGCCATTTCCGTACTACTGAGTACGTACACGCACTTGTGAGTGTGCACCGAGCTTTCTGACACGGCTTCCGGTAGTAAATGCGCAGGCGAGTGGTTCCCCATCTACTGGGTAAACGCAGTCATTGCAGGCAAAATGACCGAAAAAAAAAAAAAGTTTAATAATACAATTTATTTAGGGTTGGCGGGCCGGATTAAACGGTCCCGCGGGCCGGATGTGGCCCGCGGGCCGTAGTTTGCCCATACCTGGTGGAGAGGGAGAAGAGCAGTGGGGAGAGGACGCATCCCTGAGGGGCTCCAGTGTTGGTGGTCAGGGTGTCAGATGTGATGCTCCCCAGCCTCACACGCTGTCTCCTGTTGGTCAGGAAGCTGGTGATCCACTGACAGGTGGACTATGCGTTTGACATCAACAAGTGGATGGCTGTGGGTCTCTTGTAACAGAGATGGACATCTCTGGCGTATGGTAACAACTTAAGGAGGTATGTCAGAATTGCACATTTCACTGTAACCACGAAGAAGGCCTCTAGAAAAAAAAGATAGGAAAAAAACACATCTGCTTCGTAACACTACATGTTCTCCACACGGGAGCCTGAGTTGTCTTTGGTTATTCTGGCCTCCGGCCACACTACAAAAACATTCATAAATTGTCTATAGATGTTAATGGTTCTCCATTTGTGCTCTGTCCATGGTGGCTCAAGTAACGCTAATAATAAGCACAATATAAATTGGTTAGTTGGATGGATGAATGAAACTCAAATTTATGAATTTAAGTCTGATTAACAAACATGAACATTATAAACCACCACTCAGGTATTAATTATACTGTAAGATACACTGAGGTAAACACTCACTCTAAAGTTAAAGTCAAAGTCCCAATGATCATCGTCACACACACATCTGGGTGTGGTGAAATTTGTCCTCTGCATTTAACCCATCCCCATGTGATTTTGATCCATCCCCTGGGGGAGAGGGGAGCAGTGAGCAGCAGCGGTGCCGCGCTCGGGAATCATTTGGTGATCTAACCCCCCAATTCCAACCCTTAATGCTGAGTGCCAAGCAGGGAGGCAATGGGTCCCATTTTTATAGTCTTTGGTATGACCCGGCCGGGGTTTGAACCCACAACCTTCCAGTCTCAGGGCGGACACTCTACTACTGGGCCACTGAGCTCTAGCTTGTTCGGACAATTCAGCTCAACTTCTGAATCCCATTTTGAACAATGGAATAACTCGCACACATTTACCTTTAGGGTTTTATTTATACAATAAAACGTACATTTACAAACAAAAAAAGTCAAAGGTGGAACCCCAGAACTAAACAATGATTTCAAAACATGTCAAAACTGCACTAAAGCAATGTGATTGAAAATGAGCATGTTGACAAACTAGCAGGTTAGCCAAGAATTAAAACTAGATGATGCAAAAGGAACACACATCTATGTAAAGTAGTAAGGCTTCTTGACGTTGACGCCATATTCCGCGAGAGCAGGGGCCAGGTCCTCCATTGTCAGAGTGTACTTCTTATCCTACAAATCAACATGACAAAACATTAGAACATCAATTTGTTAGGATAAAAACAATGGCATATGCATATACATTAATTTTTAATGCACATCGAAGTACATTGGGATATGATGAAACAAACCTTTGTCTTGCTCCTTGAGCTTCCTGACGCAGTCCCCTTCATTTTACAATACTGCAGCGCGTCGTTGGCAATGTCTGAAATGAACTTTTGCGAGGCCAGGGAGATCAAACGGATTCTAAAAACAAAACAAAACAAAAAAAAAAAAAAAAAAAAAAAAAAGATAAATAATAAGCTTACACAGTTTGGTATAACTGTCCCACACTGAATTTTTAACAATTTTCAAAAACACATACATTCTTGGATCAGATGCTTCAAAGCCAGCCCGGTTGAGGTAGTAGCCTGTCACTGCATCAGGAATCTGACAAAACAAACAGAAAAGGTTGTTGTTTACTTTGATAGGCTTGTACCACTTTATACAGCACGGAGGCGAGAAGTGAGACTTACCGTGGGAGTGTACTCTTCCAGCTGCATGACAAAGTCAGCCAGTGGGGTTGTGGAGACGGCGGGCTTAATGTCTCCGTTAGTGATGCCTCCTGGAACATAAACTCCATTGGGTACAGACGAGTCAGATGATGACGATGATGTCACCATAGGGGTTGGAGTCGAAGCTGTAAGATAGGTGAATGTGTTTTATTTACAGAGATACAAAAGCATTTTAATCTACTGCATTTTGAGGATGTATTGCAAAATTCCGGATCCCAACTGGAGGTGTTGGGAGTCAGTTGGTATCGCCTAGATAAGGGATGTATGGTGCAAATGACAATCACACCGAGTATGAGTGCAAAACTGAGCGTACCGCAACGATGCTGGCAATGTTTACTTGTATCTGATTCGTGAGCAAAGTAGTTCGTGAGTCAAGGTTACATTGCGTCCAAAAAAAAAAACGACGCAAAAATATATACTACTGAGTACAATATGTAATAAAATTACTAAAAAGAATCTAGGATTGTATTTTTACGATTTGCGAAGGTAACAAAAATGTCATCAGTGTTCTCAACTGATCGTAGAATTTTATCAATTACCATTGCTGGCGACCGCAGGGATGCTGCCGACATTGGCCGCCGCATTCTCATTTGCGGTACAATTGCTTGAAGTTAAAGACGTCGTGGCGTTAGACGAAATTCCGGTGGTGACAGACTGGTTGGCGTTGTCAACATTCATGTCGATGCTGTTCACGTTTTCACAGATTGGAGGGAAACAACTTGGCGGCTAGCTAATGCTCAAAAGTCGGCTACTATCTTCTTGGCGAGCAGTTAAAAAAGGCTTCAAAAGCCCAAACGTCCAGCCCTGTGAGTTCTCAAAGAGACATTTGTTGCTTAGGAAGCTCCCACTTGTGCTACTTTAAGCCCTTGTACAACGAAACGAAATCGGAGTCACGAGCTAGCGAACATCACCGCGAATGTTTGTAGCCGACCAGACTTCTTCTTTTTCTTCTTCTGCCTCTTCTTTTTCTTTGGAATTTGTTTGGCCGTTGGCTAACCAGTAAATAGGCGCATTACCGCCATCAACTGTACTGGGGTTTATTTCACACACAATTTGATGGCAGGGGGAAGGTCCAGTTCAACTCGATTGTTTAGACTAAAAAATTGCAAGGAATATTAGCTCACGTTGTTTTAATATATTGTTTTTGTAGTTTGCACTTTGCCTCGTTATTATCTCTCGATATAAAGTACTAAGTACATTACAGTTGTCACAAATGGCGTCATGTGACCTTCGTTGTACGACTGTGACGAATTTAGCCGAAAATACCCGAATGAGATTTTTCCTCTGCGGTTTTTAAAGGCAGTTGATTGACATCACGAGTGCAATTGCCACATTCGTGGTAAGCGGTTTTTTGTTGTTGTTGTTGTTGTTGTTGTTTTTTTGTAATTACTCGATAAGACCTAAACTATTTTGATGCCATGAGTTTATTAACCCACAGGTACCAAACCATTAAATATATAAAGTATTTAGTGTCCGTTTATTTTGACGAAGTGTGTACATTTTAAGTATAAACCCCAAGAATGGTCACCCCGTCGGTGTTACATATTTGTTTGACAGTGTTGATTATTATTATTATTATTATTATTATTTACACTCAACAATCTCCTACACTAACGAAAATACGCGCAGCAGCTCCTGAATGCAACAGGGCGGGGCTTGTGACTGACAACTTCAAGGTTCTGTTGTTGTTGTTGTTGGGCGTGGTAATGTAGTTGAATAAGGAAGTCAGCGCAAATTCCATACGTAAAGTATCGATTCTAAAAGAACAAATACCAGTTAACGCTACTCAGAAGAAACCGCCTTGACAGGCACAGAGGAGTGCGGAACGTTAGCATGAGTCCACCTGTCCGGCTCATCGTAGTGGGAGCAGGTTGTCGAGGGGAGATCTACTCTCGCTATTCAATCATCCATCCGGACCGTGCGAAGGTACACCAGAAGACAAACCTTTTTAAATTGAGAGGTAGTTCTTAAGTAATTAATGCGAAAGGGCGACCAATTTGATACACATTGCTGACTTAACAAATGTGCTGAAATTGCTTATTGATTCCAATTCGATTACATCAGAGAAATCAACAGGGTGCTGGAGCCTGAAATAAAATCTAAAGCCGCAACAATGAGCTATGACACTATACTATTGCAGATTGTTGGAGTAGCTGATCCCAGAAAGTTTGCCCGCACTAAGTTCAAACATATGTACAAGCTTGAAGAAGAAAACCTGTGTGAAGGTGAGCATGAAGCACCTTGAAATCCTGACTGTGATGTGCCTTGTTCCATATTACATTGCTGCCTTTCCTAGACTGGCGCATTTTAGCTGAAAGAGAGAAATGTGCAGACGCTGTTATAATTTGCACTCCAGACAGCCTTCATAAGGTCAGTTATGCCAATATTCGTATCGGTGTCTTGCCACATCCCTTTTATATTTTAGTCTGTTTTTATGTTTCAGGAGCCTGCAGTGGCTTTTGCAAAGAAGGGCTACCATGTTCTCCTGGAGAAACCAATGGCCGTGAGTGATAAGTGAATGTTTGCTGTGGTCTCCAACTATCGTTTTTGTCGCACATCACAAACTCACTTGGGTCTGCTTTGTATGAATTTGAATTGCACTCCCAAAAAACAACATATTCAGGCTCATAAGCAAAAATGCTTTGATATAAACCTTGTGATTCCAAGGAAAATGCATTTTCTCTAGTCACCTGCATAATAGAACTCAGAAATAACAGTGAGGTTGTCTATACACATGAATATACCGGCTGAATTACTTATTCGTGTGAAATATAAAATAATGCACTCTGGTGGCCAAACGCTGCAATTTTTTCTTCTGGTGCATCTTGCTGTAATGTATTGCTGCACCTATTTGTGACTTCAGACAACAGCTGAAGATTGCATCGAGATTGTGAAGGCTTGCCGTCAGAGTGGTGTGATGCTGTGTGTGGGTCATGTTCTACGATACGATCCCACCTTCCGCAGGATAAAGGTGGTTTGATGATTGGAATTTCTCTCACTTAAAACATTTTCCAAGTACCGTATTTTCTGGACTATAAGTCGCACCAGCCGTAAAATGCCCCAAAAAGTGAAAAAAAAACATATATAAGTTGCTCCGGAGTATAAGTTGCATTTTGGGGGGCAATTTATTTGACAAAACCCCACACCAAAAACAGTCATGAACGAGCAACAGGCTAAACGATAGCAACAACAGGCTAAACGATAGGTATGCTAACGTGACAAACACAAACAAAGAGCTGAGAACGGGCCTGACGTAACATAGAGTGATTAAGGACAACTATTACATGAATAACATGTTTATAAAACCATCGGTGTCACTCCAATTCATTAAATCCATCGATCGTTCGATACGATAGCAACAGGCTAAACGATAGGTATGCTAACGTGACAAACACAAACGAGGAGCTGAGAACGGGCCTGACGTAACATATAGAGTGATTTAGGACAACTATTACATAAATAACATGTTTATAAAACCATCGGTGTCACTCCAATTCATTAAATCCATCGATCGTTCGATACAATAGCAATAGGCTAAACAATAGGTATGCTAACGTGACAAACACAAACGGAGAGCTGAGAATGGGCCTGACGTAACAGAGTTATTAAAGAAAACGATTACATGAATAACACGTTTATAAAATCATCGGTGTCACTCCAATTCATTAAATCCATCGATCGTTCTTTGTCAACAATGGGTGCGCGCGGCTGAGGGCGCTTGCACTTCAAAATATTCCACAGGCAAATTCCTCGTCCTTTGTCAACATCGCCGCGCGTGCGCCCTGACGTCAGCCTCGTCTTTATTCCACAGATCTAATATATAACTATATTGTAGCGTTAACAAAGTACAAGGATAGATGTGGGTTTGGTAAACGGCTCTTTATTAAACAAAACAAACTTCCAAGCGTGCGGCGGCGTGGACTTCCAGACACGAGAGCTCCATGGCATAGGATCGGGCGTGCGTAATGGCCATGTCCGAGCCCCATGCACCGTTCGCGGTCAGCCACTCGGCCGAGCGCCGGCCCCCGACTCAGTAGAGTAGGACCGGGCATGCGTAAAAGCCATAATAATTTTTCAAACCTTCTATGTCACTCCAAATCCTTAATTCCTCCAAACTCTTTGTCCTCCGTGTCACTTAGAAATGATCACCGCTAATGATGCCGGTAGTCCTTACGTGGGTACGTTTGTCCTTTATGTAAACAACCGCCGTGCCATGCCGTGCCACTGACGTCACTTGAAATAGTAATCCCTTGAGACATCACGGTTCTCCAAACTTTCTTTCTGCTGCTCGATTACTGTTTTCAGCTGCATATTTTACAACTTTAAGTTTGTAACCTGCAAAATATGAGTTTCTTTTTGGTGCCATTTTTCTTAAGCCCACCCAGTTGATGAGCCACGGCCAACGGTGAAATTTAGAGCGCCCTCATCCAGTTTCGTCTGAAAATATAATTTTTTTCAGATGTAGTTTTTTATTTTGTTTATTTGGTTGTTTTGTCAAAGTCTGCTTTATCGTCGATTTTTTTTCATATACCAAGACACACAAAGAGATTGAATAATTACGTTCCCACTATCCCTCGGTGAGATAGTACACATATGCATACAAGCAACACAAAAAAAAACAAGGCACAAACAATGAATAAATAAGAGTGTTGAATAAATGATAAATAAACAAATAATAATAAATAATAATAGTAAATGTAAGAGGAGCAAAAATGGAGCAAGTGTACATACAGCAGACAGTGGACTTGGATATGGTGCTTTAAAGTGTTAATTGCTTTATTTGATGTTTTCTCTATTTTTTATGTTTTGAATATGTTCAAGATAAAGATATAAAAGCATGTGAAGTGATCAACTATACTAAAAATAACATGGGAAGTGGTCAACTATACTTGTAAGTGATGTCTTAATGATCAAGTAAAAATTTGTGGAAAAAAAACATATATGTCGCTCCTGAGTATAAGTCGCCCCCCCACCCAAACTATGAAAAAAACCGCGATTTATAGTCCGGAAATTACGGTAGGTCTAAATCTGGGTATTGATTGTAGATTGAATACTGCTGCTGAGCTGGTTGGAAACCTGGGTAGGCAGGATGAAATTGAACTGATTAAAATTAACATGAATTCTTCAGTATAGTTTGAATCAATTACTGAATAATGCTATTCATTTTTGCCCCAAAATTCCTTTTTTTCATCTTTAAAAATTGAATTGAATCCTGTTTTTCCAGGAGCTGATTGACAGCAATGTCATTGGTGATGTGATCCACATTCAGCACTTGGAGCCAGTGAGCAGGATTAAAAATAAACTTCCACAAAATGTGTAATTGTGTATGCCTATACACACATACGCGATCCACCTCTCTCTTCAGGTCGGCTTTTATCATTTTGCTCATTCCTTCGTTCGTGGAAACTGGAGGAATGAAGCGGAGAGCTCTTTTTCTCTTCTGACCAAATCATGCCACGATATTGACTTGATACATCAATGGGCTGGAACACGCAGGTAAAACGTTCAAACACAAAGGAGGAAACGATGGAATGGATGACATTGCAGTTTTTTGTTCTTGCAGGTGTTTGAAAGTGACGTCATTTGGTTTCGTCAGCCACTTCAATCCAGAAAACAAGGTATTCTTATACTTTGGGGGAGCTTCAAATAAAGGATTGTTAAAATGCATTAAGTTTTATATGTACGTGTGAGATATGTTGCGTTAGCCAACAGGGGCTAGTGATCGCTGTTTGGACTGTTCAGTTGAGGACACCTGTCCATACTCCGCAAGCAAAATCTACCTGGGCAGAGTGAAAAAGGTGAGCATCGTAGGACATGTACATTTTGCATGCTTAATGTTGGTTTATCTCTATTTCCACTTTAGGGTCACATCGGCTGGCCAGTGTCAGTGATCTGCCCCAACTCTTTGCCAGACATCGAAACAGTAACTGAGGCACTGAGGACTGGACCGTACGGTCGATGTGTCTACGAGTGCGACAACGACGTCTGCAGCAATCAGGTTAAACCTTCTACTTGAAATGCTGATGTTCAATACTTGAAAATACTGTGATGTCTTTCAAGACATGAGTTATGCAGGGTTCAGGCAATTCCCCCCCCCCCCCCCCCCCCATTGCGAGGTAAAACTTTAGGTAAGAGTCCTGTGTGGTGGTGAAGTCAATTCACTTCACAGCAAGCAGCAGTTTAGTCGGATGTAAACAACACTTCGAAAAAGAGATCTCAGGTTGTGTTTATCCACTTACAAAGTCAAAAGGGTTCCTGCCCCTGATGATACGAATTGTCCTGTTGTTACTCCTCTAGGTTGTTAACATGGAGTTTGAAGGTGGTCTGACTGCAGCCTTTTCTATGGTGGCTTTCACTGAGGATATCTGCAAACGTAAAACAACCATCTATGGCAGCAAGGTACAAAGAACCTCGATTTTGATATATCACTCAAAATCCATTAGCCATCAAAATGACATCTCAAGTACCACTTTACAGGGAGAGTTGTCATTTAAAGACAACGAGATTCGTGTGTTCGACTTTCTGACCCAAAAAGCCACCAAATATGTAGCGAACGTGGGTTGCCCTGTGAAATTTGGCATGTCCGGACACTCTCAAGCTGATTACAGCTTGATAGACGCCTTCATTTCTGCTGTGACTGTGAGTTCTTTGATTCTCATGAGTCAGAACTGTTGTTTCCATTACAGCAGAAATCTCATGCTCAAAGAATTAATGTAAACATTTTGACTTTGTGCACACAGCACAATGATCCATCACTTATCACTTCTGGTCCTGAGGAGACACTGAGGAGCCACTTGCTGGTGTTTGAGGCGGAGCGATCACGACGGGAAAATAGGGTGATTCACATGGACCACTCTGGATCTCTTAAATAATACCATTGAGGAAAATAGTAATGATTTACTTCAGGATTATTCAGCAATCATGTTTGTACTTGAGTATACTTGGAATACGTTTGTGATCAGTATGTTATTATATTCTGTTGATGCTTAATTTGTTTGAATGTCAACTGGCTGTGACATTGATGTTGATGGGAAAATGTTTCAGATGTGCTTCATGAACCAGTTGTATTTCTCGACTCCTCGAGACGGCACTGATGGTTTAGTTTAAAAAATGACAAATCAGTGTGATTTCAGCCCAAAACAGACTGCCATCCAGAGTAGGGAAAAATACATGTGGTTCATGTAGCACATTAGAAGCTTCATTTTCCCACCATAGCATGCAGTCTCATATTGACCCAAAAGCAATACTTGAAGACTGTTAGATTGTACATGCATAGACAATGACTTTTTTGCACATAGACAATGACTTTTTAAGTGTATACCTGGTGACCCAATGAAGGATGTCTGATCTAGTCAAAGGTTCTGAAACACCAAGTGTTTTTTTTTTTTTTTTTTCATCTGTCATAAGGAATCGAAACATAAGATGTACTTACTCACTGCTGTTGGGCACTGGATATCCTCAAAGAAGTCAGATCCTGAAGCCACTCATTTCATACACTCATTAATCCATTTCCCCTCACTTTTCTTGTTCAGTATATTTTTCTTCCACCCTCAGGTGATATACATTTCCCACAGGACATTCAGAATGTCTTGATAATAAAAAATTATAGAATACAAATTTGAGGTTTTACTGTCCTGTCGTCTTGTTGCTCTTATCTTGCACATGCCATGTAATTGCAAGCCAATGGTTGAACTAAAAATAAATTGAGGTCTTCAAAAGCTACTCATGTCCAAGAATTCATAACCATCAACTTATTTTTAGTTCCATTGCCATCCACTCTGCTTCAAGTTGAAACTATATGCAAGTGTCATAACACAAAGTAACTGTGTTAATTAAAGATTGACAGATTCATTTCAAAGTCCAGAGGTTTTTTTTCACAGTCCAGTTTTGTGCTTTGACGGGCCATCGCTACGAGCACAATTCTGGAGAAGCAGTTTATCAGGGATCCGGTGTAAAACACTGACTCTGATCCATATTGAAAGTGAACATGTGCGTGAAAACTGCCGTAGTCCACATGGAAACATCTGCACATCAGGACCAGCCTCACTATTTGCCATCATCCAAGTATGAATGGCTAATGCAGAGCAGCTCATTGTTGGTGCATGTTCGATGCACAACACTAGACCCCTAGTCCTCGTGTTTTCTTTCTGAATCTGAAGACGAAACCCTAATTTTAGTGATATATGTAATCCAACATAAATAACATTTCCTGTCACTGGTCCTCTCATATACTCACCCACTTTTGTGCTGGCGTGGGAAGCCATCCTCTCATTTCCTCCTTTGCTTGCTGAACGACTGCCTTTCCGGGCTTTGTCCTCTCTGCATATCACATAATATACAGTACTTTCAATTTGTATCCCCCCTCCCCCCATGAAAATGATTAATAACACAAATTTTAGACAAATTTATCAGGGCAACTAAAAGACCTGAAAAATGCAAGGATTTGCACGTTCAAATTCTTATGCTCTCCTAGAGACTGGGAATGTTTATCTTTGGGTTACAGCTTTATACCAAAAATAAACACAACACCCCGTGACGACAACATGAACACAATTCACAGGTTTTGCATAATAATTTGTTGATGTACCTTTGACAACATTTACTGTAGAGCCTCAAGAGTTCTGTTCATTATTATGGTAGTGCTTTTATCTGCCAAACTGCATGGCCCAGCTGGTGCCAAGGTCTAACACCTCACCCCTAACCCTCAAATAATCATTTCATTTCTCATGTAAAGTCTAACAAAATATTCACAGCTTGGAAGCACATACCGCAGATGAAAAGGTTCCAGCATGTTTTTGCAAAGTATAGATGTCACAATGTCTTTGATAGTGTTCATCTTGATGACTATGATTGCCTTCACAAAGCGCTTCTCTTATTACACTAAAAAGTAATGTGCAACTGATCCAGCTGTTTCTTAGCAGGTCTTATAATCGCTAGTTGTTTTTTTTTTAGAAGATTGAAAAGGTTGTTCATCACAAGAATAGATTTTTTTCATTTTCACAAATAAGCCCTTCTTTCAACTACATGCTTTTCACATTAACATCTACTTTGCTTAAAAAAAAAAAAAAAATTGTAGATGTTCACATCATACTGAATGGACCCAGTTTGTTTAGTTTCGCCTGGTGATTTGTATATTGGTGTTTGAGGCATACCACTTTTGTTGTGCTCCACTCTATGGCTATATATATATTTACACTAACGTATTTGGTCCTTGACTTTTACATCTGGTTCTGATTTAATGAAGTAGGTAAGGAATAAGCCCTACTCAGGGGGCGGGGTTGAAGCTGCAGTGGACAGGTTGACTGCTGGGGTGTTCCCCTTCCCTCGAAATTGATCCGCTATGGAACCAAATCCATCACTAGCGAGGTCCTAAGGGTGAGAAGGCAGAGTAATATGATATTGAGCATTCTCCGTGTATACAAGAGGGTACACCAGAAAGTGTGACACGTCTTGTAACAAGTGCACATACACACTGTGTTAAGGTCTCCTGGAAGAGAATAACGGACTGCAGATTCAGGAACTCGCTGACTTTTTCCTCCACTAGCTTCAAGCATGCCGTCATATGATCATCCAGAGGTCCGTCGCAAGAGCTCAAAGTGCTGGACATGTCCATGCTCTCATAGCTAATGTCAAGTAATGTTTGGACACCTGGGAAATAACAATGTGAGTATGAGTAACTGCCTTTTCTGTATATTTTATATGCTTTTCACATTTTATTTCGTGTGCTCTAATGCTTTTTTTATTTTGATTTGCTTTTTGCACCAAAGGGAGCAGCGCTCAGATTTTGATGTACTGTGTACGCAATAAAGGCGATTCTGATGGATTAGGTGATGTGTCAAAATAAGCAGGTGGCAAAGGAGAGCATTCTTGGATATTTGTACAGTTATACATTCATCAATTTTCTATACTACTTAGCCTCACTGTTGGGGCGAGCTGGACTTTCTATTTAGCGATGCCTAGAGATAGGAGTGCCTTGATTGCATTCGTTTTCATGATACAAGAAATCAGTTTTGTCTTGAGATGCAAGAAAAAGCTCAAAATGCAAGTGCATTTCAGAGCATCACCACGAGATGACGGCAGCAAACTTTGCAACGCCTGACCATCAATTGACATTGGTTTTCTTGCAGGGAAAGGAACAATATAAAGCAATTGCTGGTGGTCAAGCAACATTAAGCTAGTCTGCCAGATACCAATTGTCGCATGCATGACAAAGCTTTTCATATCAGCCAAAAGCATTGTTCAGTCCTTTTACACAGTCTGCAACACACATCGGATGATTGGCTGCTCTGCTGTACCTTTTTTAAGCCTATTTACAATCTTTTCCAGGAAAGCAATTCGCTGTTTGTAGCCGCTCAGCTGCTCTTCAATCGTCTTTTGCTTGGTGGAAATGGCTGCCTGAAGAGCTTGGCGGTCCTGAGCTTGCTGTTTTTGCTCAGTAACAAAGAACTCACTCTCTTTGTAAAGCTGTGGGTGGAACAGAGCAAGCGCTGCATCAAGTCAAATGACAATTGAACTGAATTTTTCCATTGACCCAGTGTTGTAGAACTAACCTGAGCGATCTGATGCTTAATGTCCTCGATATGCCAGCGCTGACAGTTGACGTAGCTCAGTAAGGAATAGTTCTCCTCCTCCACTGATAAACAATAAATAAAACACAAAATACTTTATAAAGGAAAATCGCTACTTTGACTTCTCAAATTATTGAATTTTGACCTACATGCTAAAAAGTTTTCCACTAATGTATCCAGGTCACTCTCTCCCGTCTCTATCAAGATTTTCCTGATGGTATCTTCCAAATAAGTCAACCTTTCAAGATGCTCCAGCAGATCCTCTGTGGGAATTTTTAAAAGCATTTACCCTCAGACTTAGAGTATATGCTTTGTTATTTTCTATCCAGAAATATCATATTCACGTTGGTTCTTAGACAGATGAGTGCTTGTCTATTAAGCAGCCATCCATCCACTAGAGTATCATATAATATCACCTTTTTCACGGTCGGAGCCCTCATCACCGGCATTCTTGACATTGACCATAGCCTCAAGATTGCAGTGTGTGGCGATTTCATGCTCCAAGTTGGTTGTTGTTTGAGTGTACTGAGCTTCAAACTGAGCCTTTTGTTCCTTCAGCTTCTTCTGTTTTACCTGGATTGTAACGCTAAGGGTCGCCACATTGGTTAACGAACAGTCAAACGCTTTAAGGATGAAAATTAAACATTGCATCACTTATTTTTCCATCCCTTCATTGGTTCACTGGTGAGCTGGAGCTTTTCTCAACTGGCTTTGGGTACAAGTGCAACGAGGTGTACACCCTGGACTGGTGGCCAGTCTATCAGTCCAATATAGACCAGAGGTGTTGCAAAGTGGTTTACAGAAAGAACACCGTGTCATTTTTCGATAAATTGAACTGCTTTTGCCACATGTGTCCACTAGAGGTCACACTGACGCTAGGTTTTATTTACGTGAGCATGACTACCAACTCCATAGGTATTTTAAGACGATCCAATACTGTAATGTCTTTCAGCAGCTTTAGCTCAAAAGAGGTTGGTTTGCTGGAACCCCTTTGTGTTTTGTTCATGCCACAACTTTACAAGGCAGTGGGATAACTGCATCCTCTTTCGGAATTGCTCCCACTTCAGTTTGTATGGTGTGATGAGTCAATTGAAGGTTATCGCGCATGTGGGGAAATTCATGCAACTTTAAAATTATTTTTATATCTTAACACGGTTTCATAGAAGTTGCTTCCCCCCACATTGCAAAACGATAGTCAAATTGAAAACTAAAATTGTCAAAATTGTTAAAGAATGTTTGTTACAACCTGAATATAGGGGATTCGATGGACATTTAGCATGTGTAAAGAACAGTTCCTTCACTTACTTTTGGAAGATAAAAAAAATCAGATCAACTTGCATATGTGCACTTGTGGTTGAACAGGTAAAGAAACTACTAAGATGTAAAGATAAAGATTCACCTGGCGTTGTTGGCTTTAGTACACATAGCGCTCAAGTCAGAAATTTCCTTGCGGAGGGATTGCAACTCCTGGAGAAGACAACACGGTCATCAGCAAACATTTGTCGTTCAGAAGCAATTTTCGCATTCCTGCAGTGACAAACTAGAGCAATGCTAAACACAATTGCATAATGTATTTTACAGAAACATTTGAACAGGAGCTTTCACGGGACTGACCTTCCTCAGCTGAAGCTGAATTTGCAGGAACTCGCTCTTTTGCATCTCCAGTGTATCTATTTCCTGCTTTAACTGGCCGTTCCTAATCATCAGCTCATTGAAGCATATGTGACCCTTTAAAAAGGAATGTTACGTGACTGCTTTTGGCTTTGAACGCTGATAGATGCTCGTGATGAAGCACTGACCTTGTATAGTTTGTCCTCTTTCGACAAGATATCCTTGATGGAAGTGTCTTCACATTTTGCATTATGCGGTGCAGTCAGCCCCCTCTGTGCGACCAGCTTCCTCTCCCATTCTACAATCTGGAAAGAAAGCCAAAGGTGGTGTGTTAGCATGACACTGTGCAGCATTAAAGCAACTTTTTTTAGCATAACAGTTCTCACCTCCTTTTTGAAAGCCACTAGTTTGATTTTGTTCAACTGTAGCTCTTCCTCTATTTTCTCCTCATTGTTCAAAAGACTATTAAGATCTGACGTAGCATTGACTTCTTTCTTTTGGTTGGAATTACTATGAGCGATGGTGAGGATGTGTTGCATTTCGTCATGTTCAGTCTGGAGCCTTTGGATCTCCCTGCTGCTTATACATGAAAAAAGACAAATAAAATTGCACTTCAAGTCAACAAGAGGAGACTGAGTACTCGTGTTTTCGTGGGGCAAGGACACAAATGATCAATAAAAGTTGATTCGAATAAAAAGAATAAAAAAGTAACCCACTTGCCTGTCTTTCAGGAGGAGTGCTTGAATTTTGTCATCGTATGCCTGTTTGTCTTTTACAGCTTGACGATATTGTAGCTTCAATTTTTGTAGGTCATTTTCAGCTGCATTTAAAAAACGAAATTAATCATTAATCAATCAATTAATTTAATCATACAAAAGAATTGTTTATATGTAATTGTTTTTTGGGTGAAACAGATAGGGCAAAACTGTCTGGTACTACAGGTACAAGTCACAATAATGTACCTGGTAAAGGGACAAGCATATTTTTCTGAGAGTGTGTGATTATTTAAACATTTCTACATCGTTGTTGGTCCAGTATAATCACTGAGAATTGTTTTTGATAAGGCATTGTGTTTGTGAGCAATAAGAGCCACAAAGTTCCACCTTGTGCGATGTAACTTACGATTTTCTTCCTGTGATCGACCTCGGACAGATCGCCTCATGTTTCATGAGAATGAGAGCGCGTCTCCAGTCTGAGAAAGGACACAAGAGTCGACTAGATTAAAGTTTTTTGAAAACACTGCACTTTTGCATGACATATGCTCATCGTTTGTCTGTGCAAGAAATACATTTCAATGGGGCAAATTAATTACTTGAAATAACATGGCAAGATTATAATAAAAGTATCACATCTACATAAATACTATTTCATATTTACATAAAAGAGCAGGATGTAATCACACTAAACGTGACTGTAGAATATTTGACTGGAATAGTAGCACATTTACATTTCAACATTTTAATGTGACTAACTGCAGATAGATATTAGATCCCTCCATCTATTACGTATACATCCACAGCTAAAAACAATTTAAAGTCTTCAATGAACCTTATGTGCATGTTTGTGGAATGAGTACACACACGCACACACGCGTGCACACACACACACACACACACACACACACACACACACACACACACACACACACACACACACACACACACATACACACACACGGCAGTGGCATGCAAAATGGGCCAAAGCTCAGTGTACGAGAAGAGGTGAGTTGCGGAAAAAAACATGACAGCGCCCCGGGTCCCAATGCCCTGATCACATTTGGCAATTCTTGGCCAAGAAGAACATCAGCATGCTAGAGCAACCTCCCAACTCAAGTCATTCTCACCTCAAGGTCTCGTAAAATAACATGCACACAATATCCACAACCTTGCTCAACACACTCATAATACAAGCAGGATCAAGACTAAGTAAAAGTCAATATTTGGCTGAGTTTATGATGCAATTTTATTTGTCCTTGCTTCTACTTCTAGCTCATGCATCGATCAGAGATGACACTGTTATGCAAACTGCAATTGATTCAACTCATAATTTATGGCACAAAAGGATCGAAATCACGTCGTTCCTCAGAATTCTAAATTCTGTTTTTGATTTTGGTTTGCTTTTGCTTGTAGGATATTCTGAATGTGTTGAGCATGGTTGTGGATATGTGCAATTTATTTCATAAAACCATGATTGTGGATGGTATGATAAACAATGACTCCTCAGCCATGTTTTGTTTTTGTTTTTTTGTAAAAATGTAAATGTAAAAATAATGCAACTGACTTTGACAAGCACCAAACATTCTATTCTAGACAAATTCTTCAAACATGTGCTGTATTGCGATGAATCCTGGCCACCCCTAACTACCCTGTAGCTCAGTCCCTGCATTGCACAAAAAAACTAAATATCGCCTCAACAGCACCCAGACACACGTCCTACTCACAGGGCATTTGCCAGCTACGCCTGACGGCCATTCGGTGCTTTGCGATTATCGTCCACATCAAGCATTACTATAGAACATTTAGATTATGGCTATCTCTTTAGCTCTCTATCTATTTATCTATCGGGCTATCTATCTAACTTTAGTTTAATAAATGGGGGGGGGGGGAGTTGGTTTTGACCTGATGATGCTGCTTTGTCTCCCCCTGCAGGTTAGCTCAGGTTGCTAGCTCACGTAGCATCACGTCCAACAGTCCACGGAGTACACGTCCGCCTAGTCATTGTAGTGACGTCAAGGCTAACGTGAGGCTAACGGTAGTCGGCTTCGGCCACAAAAAGAAAACATTTCCAGTTACTAGTTATTGTTTAGCTCGTTAAGGCGGGTTATTTTCTTGTTAGCTCACGCTGTACGTCGACGTTAAGTGAATGGTGTTCATAAATGCGGTCGTCATGTCCAAGCTCGGTGGCTGCTCCTGTCGTGACGTCATGCGGCGGCTGTGTACTCACTTCCGTGTTTATTACACAACACTATGATACAGAGCTCGCGGATGCATGACGTAATTGGTCACATTCTTGAATTTACTGTGCGCTAATAAAAGGATTGCTTTCTCTATGTATCTATCGGTGTCAATCTATTTATCTATTTTTTTCAAGGGCTCACGTTTATCTCTACTGTACCTATCTACCTAGTACCTCCTAATTATACTTTTTTTTTTAAATCAGGCACTATAATATAACCGCCCATAATAATAAACACACAAAAAACGATTACAGTATTACATTCAACATATTGTAACTCACTGAAATTTACAACTAAACTACAGTGTAAGTGTAGGACTAAGTGCAAAAAGAATCAGTATAAAAAATAAATATTAATTATAACAAAAAGTACATTGAGGACGTCTGTCCTGCACGTAGGATGATAGTGAAGTGAATGTTGGGAGGTGTCGTTTTTAATTGCTGTCAAATGATAACGTAATCAACAGCACATTGTTAGTGGGCCTTAATAGAACACATTATGTCTGACTAATATGTTTTTCTCTGTGCTCAGGTGGATCATTTTTTAGTAAAAACTTTTTATTTGCAGAGCTATTGAAGTGTCAGTGAGATATTTGTGTTTGATGATGTTGTAGCTCTCATTTAGGCTATTTTCTTAATTTCAAATTCACATCTCTTATGAGTTTGAAATAGACATTTGAACAGAATATAGTATACTACGTATAAAACCTGGAAGATACACTAAAAATAGAATTACTTTTAGGAAGAGGCTCCGCTGGTGTACAGTGGCAAAAAGGGTGTGTACTACAATGATGTCATGATTGAATCACCGCAAAATCAGTGCAAACTTTGACCCGATGCATGTTTCGGCTGACACTAGACTGTCCTGCAGTCAAATCTGACACAAGTACAGTACGTATACCCTACGTGCACGTTAAGACAGAGCTAAAGGTCAAACTGGAGTTGTCTTATCCTTAACGGAGTTTCAGTCCTCACAACAAAACAGACGCACACAAGTGCCTGATTTGCTCCAGGAACTTGCACTGAGTCACAAGCTGTTTTTTGAATGAGTCAACTGTCAGAGAGTCCCGCCCCCTGCTGCCCTCCCTCGCACACAGGGGCACATGCTGCCCACGCTTTTAACGTGGGCTTTAACCTCACGATGGCATCACCTCCTCCCTCTTAAGTCAGTTATGACACATCAAACAGCCCAGAGCAATGGATCTTCATTGACTGGTGCGGTTAATTCCATTCACCTTAGTGTTATAGCAAGGTTTCAAGGAAAAAAACCTTTTGATTTCTTCCTCGTAATCTGTTACTCTTCTTTTTCTAGCGACATGCTGTGACGAGTGGCAGCGTGTGGTGATTTTCAGCTGAATTAATCATCCAATAATAGTTCTTGCTCATGGTGACTCAACAGGAAATGATGGAGCAGGACTAGGGCAGACGAAAAAACTGGAGTAGAGGGTGGAAGAACGAAAGGAGAAAATACAGGGAAAAGGAACTGCTTACTTTGTCATGGCCTAGGATTGTGAACTATGCAGCGGCGCTGAGCAAGAAACGCACACATACACACAAACACATAAATTCTTCCGTCGCTAATAAAATGCTGTGCAGTCAGAGATGACCTCATTCTGTGGAATATAGCGGTCCAGGGGTCATATGCCATGTCTTGATGGTCTGCAAAATAATTTGTTATACATTATGTTGTGTGTCCCTACATAAGGTACATTTGACATGTGCATCAAGAAAGCAAACATATTAAACCAATTACGCCTACCTACCTTTAGGTGTCTAATAGCCCTGATATGATTTTGATGTGTCATTGTTTTAAAAAAAAAAAAAAAACTCACATCCTGAATAATCTTTTGGGGTTTTTAAGGGGGGGGGGGGTAAGGAACATAGTAATGACATCCTGTTTTGGTGAACAAAAGGTAAGCTATTTTAAGAATACACCTTGCTTTTAAGATAATAATGGCATCTTGTCCAGAATACAAGTAGTTCAAGTTGTATTACAAGACTAAAGTTGCATTTTTGGAATGCACTTTTTTTTTCCAGACTGTCAAAGGTTTTCTTTGACATATATAATAATGTTATGTATGACTTTATTTTGGAGAAATCAGACTGACGTATGTCTTTATCTTGTATTTTTTTCCCAGACAAAACACATCTTTGTACATGTTACAGTGGTCACAATGTACAGTGCTGAACAATTGTACTGCGTCATACTAAAAGTTATTCATGCTCTGGAAAATTAGGATAGTTTGACATTTTTTTCCCCTTGAAGCCAGCGTTCAAAGGGACCATCAATCCTCGGCTAGTCCTCCTCCTCGTCGTCCTCCATGTGGCAGTTGATTATTTGATAACTGAGCTGTATCCCCTCACGCTTTGAGGTCAAAGGTCATGTTGCAAAGCCCACTCAGATATCCGAGGAGTTTTATTATTTCCTGGTTCTTCCTACTTGCCAGTGTCGATCACAAAAAGAAAAAAAGCATTTTAATCCCTGCATTAAAAAAAGTGGCAGGTTCTTCAAATCACGGTCTGTCGTAAGGGGCAACAAAATGGGGCAAAATTAAGTTCATATATGATGAAGAAAAAGGCTGTGCAGTTTGAATCAAATAATTATTGTTCCATGTCAATGTGACAGAAGTTGTGGGTGGGAAGGAGCATACAGAACTTGGGGGTTTCTCAAGTGTTGGATGATGCCGCACCTAGTTTCACCATTTTGTAGCCTGGCAATTCACATTATTCATCAATTCCATACATACACTAACACAATAAAATAAATGTGTGTGCTTTCTTCAGGTTCACTTTTACAAATAACACACACGTATTTCTTATGAAGCCTTAAAAGACTCAACATTGGAAAAGAAAACTATTTGCGCTTTTTATACAAATTTAGGCACATTGGGATGAACAGCAAGGAATTCAAGCATAACGGGTAGACTGAAAACAGCAGTCTGGCTGTAATTACTATTACATGTTTGTACACAGCTGGTTCTTCTATAAGGGAATTCCCCATGACACCGTGTCAGCATATCAACTGAGCACAGATGCATTTACCATGAAGCACGAATGTTAACACAAACATTTCCTTCATCCACCTTAAGATGGAAGACAGATACAGTGCAACCTCTGAAGTCTGAACAAGACTGATTTGTTCTTTTGTCTGGCAGTACTAAAAAGATCTACAGTGTATTATCAACTTTTAGTGAAGGATCCAATTTGTCTATATGCGTGAATCGCTATTTGTCGCTAGTTTACATTGGGGTAGTAAAATTGCCACCTGGCAAGAAGTCTCTCACAGATTGCAATTCAGCACCATACTTATACGTCTGTCACATACACTCAATTACAATTTACGCTGCCCACAGAAAGTTTCTAGAAACAAGATCCCCAGCAGACGGCCTGCTACCAACACCACTGACGAAAACACCAAACACAAACCCAAGGAAAGTCTATTCAGCGGATACTTTGGAGAGCTGTAAAGCTCTCCCGGTACTGACTTCATGTTCCAAGGGTTCAAGCAGAAGTTTGTGACTCTCCAGGTGGAAGTTTGCTGTTTTCATCAGTGGTCTGTCCCATACGTGGCTTGTCAAGAAAATATCCTATATCAGGGACATCTTGGTAAGCATCATCTTGCAACAATGTTCCAATGTCAATGAGCCGTCACGTGCTTGCAAAAACTGTAAAACCGAAGCTGTTAAACGGTGATGGCTTCACATCTGTCCAAATGATAACTCATATGCAATTTCTTAAGAAGTGTTTTGTGTCCCTTTAAAACTGCAAAAGGACTTGATGGGCTCAATTAAGCACCCTGTAATTAAATTTACACTTCCCATGGTAATAATACACAAGTTCCTCATAAAGTTCCTAGTTATGGAGGAAAGTTCCTGCTGTCAAAATGTGCTAATAGGCTGGTTATCTATCATAGATAACATATCATACCAAACATCCCACAAATCTGCACCTGCAAACATTCCCACTCACCAATGCCAAAAGACTCTCAGCAACTCCAAACCTGGAATTACAGTTCATGAAAAGAAGTCCTTGTTTGGCATAGTTTTGTACAGTTACTCCTTCATAGCAATGCCTCCTATCTAAGAAAGCTCACCAAATGTGGGAGTTGGCTTTCTGACTGAACTGACAGCTGTGAGGGACACAGAGGCTCTCAGAGCAGGAAATGACTTGACCTCCACCAGTGGGAGATGGGCCCGCCCTGACAACAACCTCCACAGCTCTGAACATCCTGGGTCACAAGCGCCCACAGAGGAATGATGTCCAATGATATAGATTTTACAGTGTGACATTTACACATTTACATTTTAGGCACACTGTTTTCCCCTTTATTTCAAATTCATGTTTAATGCTGATTAATGACCAAATGGAGCATTTCCTCCTTAAGCCACACCCCAAACCTCTGGCTGCCCAGTCACAGCACAGCACAGAACAGAACAGAACAGATGTGTGTGACACTATAGTCATGAAAGATTAATCAAAGAGAGATTTTATGACTCTCCTATTGCCATTCATCCATCTATTTTCTATACAGCATATCCTGTTCACTGTAACAGGGAGTTTGAGTCTATCAGAGCTCATTCAAGATTGGCGGACAACACCCTGGACTGGTCGGAAGTCAGTCACAGGTCACCTTTACTGTTTGGATAGACAACCGCTGTCCCTCGTTTGGCCACTGAGTGCATGGGAATTGAACCCATGCTAGATGGAAGTCAGGCCAGATAAGAACCACACCATTAGTGAACAAATCAATGCGGGATCTGCCTGAAGGGTTGCAACACTGCAACATCAACCCTATTCATTCACCCATCAATGGTGTTTGGCATTGCTTGTTGGTTAGCATTAAGTTAAACTGATTAAGCAAAAGTTACTGTATGTGGTTGTTTTTAAATACTCTTTGAGTAATTCTTTATGTTTAATAATAATAATAATAATACATTTTATTTGTAACGCACTTTACATTCTATGGGAATCTCAAAGCGTTAGGATGTGGATGTGTGGAACAGGATGTGGAACAGGATGTGAAACTAACGCTGAGTATTTGAGCAAATGGAGTACTGGACCAGGATAACAAGTGATTGCAGCAATAATGTTCATTTGATAAGTTTACGCACACAGCATACGTGTGTGTAAAAACCACTCCTTGATATAGTATGTGATGGTTTTATTGCCGCAGGATCAGTGGAAAGGATGATCAAAATGGATGGGAGCAACTGTTCACTGAGTCATCTGGTATCTTTTTTTTTATTGATTTATTTGATCTGGAGTTCAGTGGCCCAGTGTTCAGCTCTCTCTGGAAGAACGTTTCACATTTGAATCTGTGCCTGTTGGGACCTTTCTGTGAAGAGTTTACATGTTCTCTCTGTGCTTTCTTGAGTTTAGTGCTGCTTTTTTCCCACTGTCCAAAAACATGGATGTTAGTGACACTGAAAACCCTGTGAGAAGGAAATTGTGAGTTTTTAAAAAGACAGGCTAATTGTTTCGAGATCATGTATATTATTGTTATGTTATGTTGCGGGTCAATGTGTGGCGACCCTTTTAAAAGTGTACAAATAAACAAAACATTTTCTTTAAATCAGATAAAACTTTTTGTGTTGGGAGGGAAAAAGAAAGAAATGATCAATGAGGAGAGTTGTGAGAATATGGCAGCAAAAAAATTCAATAGCAGATAAATGATCAAAACCTGTTTGCACTGATTTCATATCTCTTTTGATTAGACAGCCAAAAGTAGTTTGCTACTGTTTTTTTTTTTTTTTTTTTTTGCATCCACTTTTCCTGATTTTCAGAACTGGGACAGATTGAGGTCAGTTTGAAATTATGTACAGTTTAAACAGTGGAAACATAAACACACAACTCATATACAGTTCTACATATTTGCCTTTGGGAGACATTTCAGGATGGACCTAAAATGCACTTTAACCTTTATCCTTGAACCTGATTTGACCTTCTGTAAAGTTTTGTACATTTACGTAACTGTCATTGCATAATCTGTTTCTGTTATTTCTGCACAACTTTATGCTCTGTACAAGGAGCTGAATGGCAAAATACACAAGTTCTATTTGATCCATTAAACTACCAATCCATTTTCAAAGTCATCTACTGCCTTTCTGTGACTGTTCCTATTGTTCTGCATCTCTGTTGAAAACTGCTGATGACACATGACATGCTCACCTCCACCAACCCCTGAGAATATCCAATAGGAATTACTGTTGATCAATTGTTTGGTGTCGTCATGTTGTCATTATATCAAAATGTGAACAGCCAATGAAGAGGACTGATTCACTATCAATTGAACCAGGAAATCTACTGGTCAATTCACACAGCTGGTGAATTTAGAATATATTACCACGGGAATGACATCGATAGCTGAAAGGGGGACTCTTTTTTTTTTTTTTAAACATTTGAAATATTTTACAACCAATCCCATTATTTTTATTTCCATTTATTACACAATTGTAGTGCCCCTTACATTTGTCATAGTACAGTCAGCCATTCCACTGGCTCGGCCTTGATAGCTAGCTAGATGAGTAAAGTGGACTGATTCACGGAAGGGTATGTTGACGTTTCTCAAGGTAAATAGAGCTGAACTGAAAAACAAGGAGTGTTTGTTTGATGGCGTAGGAGGATCGATTTCTGTGTCAGAAGTTTGTCCATCAGTCACGTACGCATATGATCAAACAACAGGATGGGTATTTTTCCACCCAGAAGTTATTCCTCTATGTCATGCATTATTCCTTTATAAGGACTGAAACAAAGAACAACTTCACTAAAAGTCACGTCTTGTATTTGCAGTGTCGCAAGGCACCTACATAAGATTTTCACCCAGGTCACTTAAAAATAGCTTAACTGCATCGTGGAGGGCAATTTCCTGTCAACCGTTACACAAGGATCACTACTAACCTTGCCACTGAACTGTTGCACAGTGTTTGGGGATCCACAACTCATTTTCACGAGTGGCAGTCTGTTGACAATTAGTTGTGGTGCGATTTGAAATTTGAATCGCAGTTGAATAGCGTTGCAATGTTCCAGATGTAACAGCCAATAAAAAAATGCCATGTTGTCATCACATGGGCTGTTGCAAAAAAAGTATCGTTTTGAGTATAAAGTGAGATCCAGTTGCCAAGCCGTAATGTACATAAATACTGTATACTGTATGACAGTAATATCATAATATATTTCTAATTTGTACAAACTGGTGCTTTTTTTATTTTGTGCAAACTGTTACCGAAATACATGTGTGGACTCAATAAATTTGGGTGCTTATTGGCAAGAGCCTTTTGAATACGCACACACTCCTCTCACAGTTACAGATGACAGCACAGTCCACAAAAGCACATTGTTGTTTGTGGCTCATTAAAAAGAGTAGCACCTCAAAATGTTGTTCCCTGCTAAGACCAGGGGTCTCCATTTGTCCATTCCCAGGGAGTTGATACATGTGTAAGGCCTGGTGTGAGTCACCAACTGGATTTAATTCCCGATTGTCCAGGTTAGTCACAATGGTATGTAGTGGACCTTATATGGATTGTGTACCATCCATATCATTTAGTCTGAACTTAAAAAAGTAGGGGATCCTTGATTAAATGATGGCGTTACATTCATACAGCGGCAATGTAACCAGAATTTGGAACATGCTCTTGTTTATCAAAAACCTAAAGCAAAACTGGTGTCAAGACTGCAGTAAATCAGTGGTTTTCAAACTTTATTTACCAAATATTACCTAAAAATGATTATCTCTTCAAATACCACAATCATTACCAAAATTAAAATATAGTAGTGTGGATGGCCTGAGTGTTCATTAAAAACAAGACGGGAGTTTTATTCTTAATCTTTTTTTTTTTTTTATAACTATGGAAAGCCACCATCTCAATATATGCACAATATGAAGACTAACATTTCAACGTAGAGAAATAATAAAAAAAAAAGGTGTACTGAAACGATGATTCAATTCCTACGTATCTCACATAGCAGTTCAAAAAATGTCAAAGACAAAAATACAAATGTACGTAAGTTAAAGATAACTCAAGAATTGGACTTAGTGGTACGAGTACCGCACTTTGAAGATCTCTGCAAAAAACGTAAAAAACTATAATTTATTATTCATTAAGCCATGCCAGCAACGTTTGGTTAAAACAATTAAAGGCAGAATGTACCTGCGTATCCAACTGATGCAATCGTACAACAGAGTCAAGCCATTTAGCCTGTTTCAGCAATGACTCGTCCTTGGTCAAATGACAGAAGTATTTACTAGTGGTGCAATCAGAGTTTTTACACACCGGATGTGTGTGACGTCATAGTAAAAAAAAATTCTAAAGTGATGCTTTTTTGGTTGAACTTTTAAAGGAGCGTTTCTCCTTTAAGAAGATGCTGGGTGGAGTTTTGAGAACACGAGCGTATTTATAAAGAGACGTGCTGACGTCACGGAGCCACTGTGAGCGCACCTCGCACTGTTGTTGAAGGACTGTAATGCACATGGCTGCGTTGTGGATACGAACGAGAGATGGAGTAGAAACTGAATGACAGTCGGTAAGTACCCACGGCCGTTCGTAGGAATTTGAATTTATTCATGTTGCGTAGACCGCTGATCAATCGCCATTCCAATGCGAAGAGGCAAACTTCATTTTTCTTCAACTAGACTTCCTTAAGTAAATTTACCGTCAATTCAAACGTGTTTTCTCTCCTCGCTGCTGGTGATTCATTACGTCTAAGTTGTGTGTTATGAGCGTGAGAATGTGCTCTCAATAATTTGTACAATGATTTGTACTCAGTTATTTCCCACCATTAAGAATAAATCATCACGCGACACGGGTACACAATACTTTCTGTTTTTCCATTAGATTTTTGTATATTTATGGCCGGAAAATGTTGTTCATACATAAATGCGCTGTACTCATGACGTTTTGAGGTTACAAACGTGTTATTAAGTACTTTGCTCAACGGAGTAAGAATGCAGAAAAAAAAATGCACACTCAGTTACTGTTGTACCAACTGGTTTTCTTTAGCTTGTTTCCTATTCATGGCCTAGTGCTTTTCACTTTGAGTCACAATGAAGCTTTCTGTGACGAAATAACCGGTGGGCAGTGAGAAAAATCAAATGTTCAAGTATTCATTTGGTCTAACATTGTATCACTGGACATATTTACATATTTAGATTGCTCGACTTGCGGGGGAAACTCATTTCGAACGCTTGTGACCTTAAGGGTAGGAACATAGAGCTCCCCACTCCATCCTGTCCTCACTTGTGAACAAGACCCCAATATACTTCACTTGGGACAGGATCTCATCCCTGACCCGGGGATGTCACACTTGGCTGCAAACCGCTCCAGTTAGAGTTGGGCATCACGGCTTGAAGAAGCCAACAGCACCACATCATCTGCTAAGCAGAGATGCGATACTGAACCTGCTCAATGAGCCTACAAATTCTGTCCATAAAGGTTATGCACAGAATCAGTGACATCAGTGCCTTGGCGGAGTTCAACTTTCACTGGAAATGAATCCGACTTACTGCTGGAAATGTGGACCAAACTCTGACATCGGTTGGCCTATTCAGCGGTTCGGTATCCCGTACTCTCAAAGCACCCTCAAAAGACATCCACAGTCTAATGCCTTCCCCAAGTCCACAAAATGTGTGTAGAGCTGGTCCACTGATCCACAGCCAGGACAAAAAACACATTGCTCCTCCTGAATCTGAGATTCGACCTACCGACGGACCCTCCTCTCCTGTACCCTTGAATAGATTTTTCCAGGGAGGCTGAGCAGTGTTGTTCCTCTGTAGTTGGAATGCATGCTCCGGTCCCCCTTCTTGAAAAAGGGGACCAACACCCCACCCCGGTCTGTCAATCCAGAAGGCCTGTCCCCCGATGATTTCATCCACCCCTGGGGCCTTGCTACCGAGCAGCAGTTTAACCACCTCAGTGCTCAGATCAAATTGACTCAAAACGTAACAGGGTTAGTTGAGGGTAAAGAATTTCATGGATATTTTTTCCACATACAGCAAATTGGCTGTCTGCTCACACCGACGTTTCTTTCATTGTGGAGTTCACATTTTCTCCCTGTGCTTGTGTAGGCTCTTTCCTGGTACACGGGCTTGCGTTTATTGACTCGACTCCAGAGGGTACAATGTGCTTATTTGAAGAAACTCAGCTATTTGAGAGGAGGCCATTATTTATACTCCATTAACTAAACACTGATGTGTGTTTAGTTTGTCGGGTCTTATTAATGAATCTGCTTTTTTGTCACAACAGTCTTTAAAGAATAAACCATGAAGACAAGGCCAAATAATTGATAATGTTTCACCAATATGTCAAACAGGTGTACTGCATGTTTTGTTTGTTAAGTCAAGGTTGGTTTAGTAACAAGTAACCCATCAGGATGTGTGCCAAGAATAACTTTATACATGGCTGTCATACTCATGGGGCGTGGGAGGAGGAAGACTCTTCCATCAGTAGAATAAGCTGTTCCCCTTTCACTTTGTCCCTCTTTTCATCATCTATCAGTAGAATAAGCTGTTCCCCTTTCGGGTTGTCCCTCTGTTCATAGTTTGGCTATGTCCGCTGGTCTCCATGGTGTATCTTCTGTCCTCACCTCATGGGAGAGTTCACTTGCATTCTCAGGCCTGCTTCACCGCACTCCAAAGTGTCACAAAGGCCCATTTATAGCTGAGAGTGGCTCCATTCATGCATGCTGAGCCAACTGGCCGTACGATTCCTCCATCTCCGAGGCTCACTGAGCGAATTTGACGCAACTTGTTTTGTTTTTGTTTTTGAAAGGATGAAACAAAATCCAATTAGGTGCGTTTGTCATGCATGCTCTGGATGGTCTAACCTGCCAAACCAGTTGTAGAATTAATTAATGTTGATAATTGCAGTGTAAATCCCAATTCAATACATTATCAAATTTTTGCCCTCAGTAACAGTAGGATCACGATGCAACAAGCAACCGTGCAGATCGGTCATATATTGTGTAACTGAAAAATGAAATAATTAAATGTGTCATAGAAATATTGAGTATGAATTTAAAATGGAGTATTCTACTGATTAATTCCACCAATTAGTAAAGCAGAGGTTAATATCACATTTTGTTTCAAATTTTCTGTAATCATCCATCCATCCATCCATCCATCCATCCATCCATCCATCCATCCATCCATCCATCCATCCATCCATCCATCCATCCATCCATCCATCCATCCATCTTCTTCCGCTTATCCAGGGTCAGGTCGCGGGGGCAGCAGCTTCAGGAGGGACTCCCAGACTTCCCTCTCCCCAGCCACTTCATCCAGCTCATCCCGGGGGATCCCAAGGCGTTCCCAGGCCAGCTGAGAGACATAGTCTCTCAAGCGCGTCCTGGGTCGTCCCCGGGGTCTCCTACTGGTGGGACATGCCCGGAACACCTCCCCAGGGAGGCGTCCAGGAGGCATCCTGATGAGATGCCCGAGTCACCTCATCTGGCTCCTCTCAATGTGGAGGAGTAGCGACTCTACTCCGAGTCTCTCCCGGATGACCGAGGTTCTTACCCTATCTCTAAGGGAGAGCCCGGACATCCTGCGGAGAAAACTCATTTCGGCCGCTTGTATCCGGGATCTCGTTCTTTCGGTCACGACCCATAGCTTGTGACCATAGGTGAGGGTAGGAGCGTAAATCGACCGGTAAATCGAGAGCTTTGCCTTTTGGCTCAGCTCTCTCTTTACCACGACGGACCGGTACAGAGTCCGCATTACTGCCGACGCTGCACCGATCCGCCTGTCGATCTCGCGCTCCATCCTCCCCTCACTTGTGAACAAAACCCCAAGATACTTAAACTCCTCCACTTGGGGCAGGATCTCATCCCCGATCCGGAGAGGGCATTCCACCCTTTTCCGATCGAGGACCATGGACTCGAATTTGGAGGTGCTGACCCTCATCTCGACCGCTTCACACTCGGCTGCGAACCGCTCCAGTGAGAGCTGGGGATCACGGCCTGAAGAAGCCAACAGCACCACGTCGTCTGCAAAAAGCAGAGACGCAATGCTGAGGTCCCCAAACCAGACCCCCTCAACGCCTCGGCTGCGCCTAGAAATTCTGTCCATAAAAATTATGAACAGAATCGGTGACAAAGGGCAGCCTTGGCGGAGTCCAACCCTCACTGGGAACGAATCCGACTTACTGCCGGAAATGCGGACCAAACTCTGGCATCGGTGATACAGGGACCGAACCGCCCTTATCAGTTGGCTCGGCACCCCGTACTCCCGAAGCACCTTCCACAGAACCTCCCGAGGGACACGGTCGAACGCCTTCTCCAAGTCCACAAAACACATGTGGACTGGTTGGGCGAACTCCCATGCACCCTCGAAGATCCTGCTGAGGAGAGCTGGTCCACTGTTCCACGGCCAGGACGAAAGCCACACTGCTCCTCCTGAATCCGAGGTTCGACCTCCCGACGGACCCTCCTCTCCAGCACCCCTGAATAGACCTTAGGGAGGCTGAGGAGTGTGATTCCCCTGTAATTGGAACACACCCTCCGGTCCCCCTTCTTAAAGAGGGGAACCACCACCCCAGTCTGCCAATCCAGAGGTACTGTCCCCGATGTCCACGCAATGTTGTAGAGGCGTGTCAGCCATGACAGCCCCACAACATCCAGAGCCCTTAAGAACTCCGGGCGGATCTCATCCGCCTTGCCACCGAGGAGTTTTTTAACTACCTCAGTGACTTCGACCCCAGAGATTAGAGAGTCCGCCTCAGAGTCCCCAGGCCCTGCTTCCACAATGGAAGGCGTGTAGGTGGAATTGAGGAGGTCTTCGAAGTATTCTCCCCACCGACTCACGACGTCCCGAGTCGAGGTCAACAGCACGCCATCCCCACTGTAAACAGAGTTGACGTTGCACTGCTTCCCCCTCCTGAGACGCCGGATGGTGGACCAGAATTTCCTCGAAGCCATCCGGAAATCATTCTCCATGGCCTCACCAAACTCCTCCCACGCCCGGGTTTTTGCCTCAGCAACCGCCGAAGCCGCGTTCCGCTTGGCCATCCGGTACCTGTCAGCTGCCTCCAGTGTCCGGCAGGCCAAAACGGCCCGATAGGACTCCTTCTTCAGCTTGATGGCATCCCTTACCGCCGGTGTCCACCAGCGGGTTCGGGGATTGCTGCCACGACAGGCACCAACGACTTTACGGCCACAGCTCCAGTCGGCCGCCTCAACAATGGAGGCGCGGAACATGGTCCACTCGGACTCAATGTCCCCCGCCTCCCCCGGGACATGGGAAAAGCTCTGCCGGAGGTGGGAGTTGAAGCTCTTCCTGACAGGGGATTCTGCCAGACGTTCTCAGCAGACCCTCACAGAGCGTTTGGGTCTGCCAGGTCGGACCGGCATCTTCCCCCACCATCGGAGCCAACCCACCACCAGGTGGTGATCAGTTGACAGCTCCGCCCCTCTCTTCGCCCAAGTGTCCAAAATATGCGGCCGCAAATCCGATGACACAACTACAAAGTCTATCATCGAACTGCGGCCTAGGGTGTCCTGGTGCCAAGTGCACACATGGACACCCTTATGTTTGAACATGGTGTTCATTATAGAAAATCCGTGTCGAGCACAGAAGTCCAATAATAGAACACCGCTCGGGTTCAGATCGGGGGGGCCGTTCCTCCCAGTGACGCCCTTCCAGGTCTCACTGTCATTGCTCACGTGAGCATTGAAGTCACCCAGTAGAACAATGGAGTCCCCAGAAGCAATTCCTCCAGGGACTCCAAGAAGGGTGGGTACTCTGAGCTGCCGTTTGGTGCCTAGACACAAACAACAGTCAGGACCCGTCCCCCCCACCCAAAGGCGGAGGTAGGCTACCCTCTTGTTCACCGGGGTGAACCCCAATGTGCAGGCGCCCAGCCAGGGGGCAATAAGTATACCCACACCTGCTCGACGCCTCTCACCGTGGGCAACTCCAGACTGGAAGAGAGTCCAGCCCCTGTCGAGAGGGCTTGTACCAGAACCCAAAGTGTGCGTGGAGGCAAGTACTTTTCCGCCTCGCACACCAGCTCGGGCTCCTTTCCAGCCAGAGAGGTGACATTCCATGTCCCAAGAGCCAGCTTCTGTAGCCGGGGATCAAACCGCCAAGGTCCCTGGCTTTGGCCGCCACCCAGCTTAAACTGCACCCGACCCCTTTGGCCCCTCCCACAGGTGGTGAGCCCATGGGAAGGGGGACCCACGTTTCCTTTTCGGGATGTGCCCGGCCGGGCCCCATGGGTGAAGGCCCGGCCACCAGACGCTCACCTTCGAGCCCCGCCTCCAGGCCTGGCTCCAGAGGGGCGCCCTGGTGACCCACGTCCGGGCGAGGGAAAACGCAATCCATTTATGTTATTCATCTTAAGGTGCTTGTGAGCCGTGCTTTGTCTGGCCCCTCACCTAGGACCCGTTTGCCATGGGTGACACTACCAGGGGCATGAAGCCCCAGACAACATGGCTCCTAGTATCATAGGGGCACGCAAACCCCTCCACCACAATAAGGTGACAACTCACGGAGGGGTTTTCTGTAATCAGTTTATTATTATTATTATTTTTAAATTAATCGTTGTTTGGCGACACTAAATGGCAGTTTGTCTATCACTAATACTGTACTTGATGAATTTTCAATTCCATTACAGAATGAATGGGTATGAATAAACATAATAATTCATTCGTGTTGCTTTGCGCAGTACTTTGTGTTGCTTCATTTTCCTGTCTGCACCCAATTAGTCATTCCGTTTTATGGGCTTGGATGACGTGGTGTTCATATTTTATTGTCCAATGTCACACTTTTGAATACGCCCTGTGAATACAAACTTGAGGTTAGTCTATTAGCGTACATACAGTACATGAGAGCGACGACTGCACTTTTCCTGCATTTTCTCCCATACAAAAACAGCACTAATTAAAACATACAGTACTGTAGAAGTTAGGAAAAGGATTTTGACGGGAATGTGAGCATGCGTTGTTCGGATGTACCGCGTTGAAGCTTATCGTGGAGCATCACAGGAATGCTACACAATCAGCCACTGTTGTGAGGGCGGATACTGCGCGCTCTCATGGCCGGTCACATAGAGGAAGGAGGGCGGCGAGCGTTGCCGCTCTTCCTCCCACATCTGACCCGCTCCTTTTGCAGTTGTCCGCAGCCAGACGGCATTAAGATGACACACGGCTCGATTGATTTGTTTTTGTTGTGACTCGCTGTTTTTGTTGTGACCTTCTGCGAGAGATCATTGATGTGCATCTGAAATCATCCGATTCACTCTGGTGGTCTGATAATGATGTATTTACGACAAATAAAGTATCTTTTGTTCATCTCTGCAGCCGCCTCACAAATCTTGGCGTAGTTCATGTTACATCAGAGGTTAATCTCGAGTTGGAAACCCCAATAAAATAACAAGTCATTAAAATCAATGTGTGTTTAAAGAAACCCCTTCCTTTACTTGTTCCTCCTCATATTCTATTCTGTTTCTATTTAACAGCGCTGGATGCGATGCAGCGATAATGAGTTAAATGGAAAGACCCGAATGTTTTCTGAGACAAGCCTTGCCGACACAACATGAGTGAGAACAACTGGGGACATGACTTCAGCAGGTACATGAACACGCAGCAAACAAGTTGATTGCAGGGCCATAATAGTTTGGAATTATTTATTATAGTTAGTTTTTAATTCATTTTGACTTCTTTTCTTAAATACAGTTTTAGATCGTTTTATTTAAATGTAGTTTTATTTTTGGAAAATGCTTCATTTTAGTTTACTTTATTAGTTTTAGTATTTATCTTTTCCTAACATGACATTAAAAATGAACCTTGAAACACTCCTGTTCATTGACAAAGATGAAAACAAATGACATTTTCCCTATAATTATAGTTTTATAAATGTAACATTGTAGTTTCAGTCTTCATTTTTTTTAAACATTCTAAAACATTTTATTTAGTTAACAATTTGTCCTCAATAATAATTTGTTATTTTGTTAGTTTTTGTGAACTATTATAACCTCGGTTGGTTGAAATCCGGACCACATCACATTTCATCATCCTCTCTCTGCTACATGTAATAACTCACTCAGAACGGGTTACGTGCACAAATGATTGACACATGCGCAATTCTGTGTCGACTTCTCAACCCACGCTTGCTTTGCAGAGTGTGCTTGGGCCTGCCGAGGGGCCACGTGGAAAACAATCTGACCGAGCAGCAAATGGTCCAAGAATGCAACCGTAAGTCTCCTTTATATTCGTCAAATATTATGTCTAGGCACACGAATATTTTGAATGAATACATCTTTGTTTAAAACTCAGTTATTCTCTTATATAAAGGTTGTTATTGCGAAAATGCTAGTTTGACCTCTGAGAAGAATACATTTACATACCAAGGTGGAAGTCTTCCAAATGTGCAACCTTTTGTGTGTACTATTTCTTTCATAGCAATGACCTGTCCCCAGGTAATGTGTACCTTACAAAAATGATGAATAAATAATAATACAGTGACGCCTTGAGACATGAGGTTAATCCATTCCACAACGCTTGTAACTCTAAACACGTCGCAGTAAGTGAAATCCGCAATATTGAAATATGATTTATTTATATATTTAAACACACCCTATGCATGTTTTAATAACATTTGTAGCACTAAAAGGTCTTTATATTTAAACACTTTCAAATAATACAAACACATTTAATAACATCATTCATTTAGAAAGAGCAAATTACCATCCCTATATTGAAATCAGGACATTATTTCAAATCAACAGTGCAGAAAATACACAAACAAATTAATTTAATTCAGTTACTGGTTTGGTCCGTTCCATATCAGGAAATAGGCAAAATGTTGACCACTGTTTTCCAAAGTAAAAGCATTTTGAACTCAATAAGTCTGCTTTCATGGAGGACTACAGAAATTTGAGAATATTTACTGCTCTCAGGGTGAAAATCTGATTACGTGGAAAGTTTAAATTAATCCAGGTCTCTAAAAAATTCATCTATTATCAAAATAATTATCTACTAATTTCATAATCCATTGGTTGTCCATTTAATTGGCCAATATTAGCTCTTTTAAAATTGGCAAGAATCTGCCTTTTTTTTTTTTTTGCGTTGAGACCAAAACATTTATCTTTTCGATTAATCAGCAGATTAAATTATTATTGAAGTTTTATTCTTCCAAAAATTGGAACCGGCATAGGCCTCATAAAATCTACATCGTCTGTGCTGTAATTGTAATAGTAGTAACAGACATAGTATGTATCTATGTACTGTATGTATGTGAGGAAATTATCATCTATCATTCGCTTCACTGGTTTCTTTTATATCAAACAAATTGTTTTAGGTTATTCACCTGACATGTTTCGGCGGTTTCTTCCGCCTTCATCAGAGTCTGATATAAAAGAAACCAGTGAAGTGATTAAATAAGGAAAAACAAAATGAACTTAGTACAATCATCTATCATTCGATTTTGACTAATTGAAAAGCCTGCTTGTTAGGCTTGTGGTGTCTGTTATGGCTTAAGTTTAAGATGAAAACAAATATGGTGTTTTATTTGCTATACATAAGGCTGAACTAATATTACGTATGATAGCTCATTCTTCAGATGGAAACTTTGTTATTCTTCCATAGGCGAGATGATTGCGAAGCCAAGCTGTAGCGTTAGAAAGTCATGCAGTTGCTCAGCAGGCTTTGCGTGGACTGAGCGGTCTCACAGAGGGGAGACCCTATCAGCCCCCTTGCCCCCACCCCCACCCTCTTCTTGCCAGGTCACCAGCTGCTCCTGCCGTCTGGGCCATGTCGGATGTTTCCATAAGGAAAGTTATGGGAAGCTCTGTTAAGATAGTGGCCATTCTCTGCGTTAATCAGGGTGTTGTGGCTGATGTTTGACGACAAAGGTGACGGGTTAAGCGGTTGTTTTCTACGCGTTTGCGCTCCCTTTCCTGTTTGGACCTCCTCGGCACCTGCTCCTCCCTGCGTGTTTTGCCCCTTCCTGACCAATCACCAAGCTTAACTGAGGGATTGCGTGTTCTTTGTCATCTTTCTTGCTCTGAGAGCCATTTCCTTCCAAGGAGGAAGCTGTGATAGCAAGACCTTGTACAGATAGGTCCGGCATTATTTGGACAGTGACACACTTTTAATCGTCTTGTCCTATATCACTTTCGCATTGGAGCAAACAAGCTGAGCTCCGTTCAGAAGTTTACCACTGTGAAAACAATTGCAGTCTCACAAATTGTGCAAGTTCAAGACATATTTTAAACTGTTATTTAATTTGTGCTTTCACAGCAAACCTCGTCCTACCAAAGTTTCCATCCTATTCTGATTCCTACTGCCTCCCATTGGAAAAGACACTTGGACCACATGAAGGAGACCAGGTGGTGCCTCATTGTTCTTCCCACAGATGGACAGTGTGTTGGGGCCCTCAGAGAGAAGCCAAACCATTGCCACCGTTACCTGACCCTGAGGAGCTCATGTCCGACGAGGCGGCGGATAATGAGGTGGAATTCTTCACCAGCGAGCGACGGCCACTTTTGCCCAAAAGCTGCCCTAAAATGGTGTGCGGGAGCAGAGGTCAAGTTAATGCCGCCTATCAGGGAGCAGCATCACAGCCTGGGAACCCCGCCTTGGCGTTCTCCTGGCCTGGTAGAGAGGACAAATCAACAGGCAGAGGGGTCGAGCTCGGCGCTTCTGTTTCCCTGGCAGACAACCAGCAGGATACGTTGTGCAGTAGACATGCAGACCATAAACTCAACTGCTTCTCTTCCTCTGCCATCCCCTCTGAGAAGCCCCAAATTCCTCCTCGTATCCCAATCCCTCCCAAAACCTACCTTAAGACTGCGGCCGGCGAGGATAAGCCGCCCAAAATCCCTCCAAGAGTCCCACTGGTGCCCCCGTGCCCGCCACGTTCCCCGAGTCCCAAAAGCCTCCCGATTTACATCAATGGCGTGATGCCGGCCACACAGAGTTTTGCTGCTAACCCGAAATATGTGAGCAAGTCGCTGCTGAGCGAGAGGGCGCCTCCGGTGGCTCAGCACACTCCCTGCATCGTTCCCATTTTGAAGGACGGCAGACAGGCCAGCGCCACGCACTACCTTCTCCTCCCGCCGCGGCAAAAAACATTCGCGGACAGACGAGGGCGACTCTTGAGTGAACCCGCCAGGTTAGGAAACGGATGGCAGAACCATTAAACTCCCATGAGCCTGATTTATGTGACGTTTGCAAAACAGACATGGAAGTTGATCTACCGACCAAGCCTTTGCCAAACAGATATAGCTGCGCAATTCGGGTCAAAACAGGCAAAACACAGTGAGGAGTTGATGCAAAGTCATTTCGCACATTCAATGTGATTCCTCAAACCTGAAACAAATATTTCTGCGTCTTTAAATACAGCGTCTAAAAGGCGGGTGTAAACCGATGACGATTGTGGCGAGGTGTTGGCAAACTGAAAGGCGACGAAATGAATGGATCTTTTCTCACTCGTGAACATTTCTGAAATGCCAGAAACAAAAATGATTAAGAGTCTAGTCCGCTATGCAGGTTTCAATACAATACATCTAATTCCCAAGCTTTATGAATGAATGAAATCAAACAAAACATGGCTTCGATACGATTGTAGGCTTTCCTAAAATAAGACGTTTACATACTGCAGTCCTAAATCAGTCGTTCTCCACCACTCTTACACGCGTTCCCAGTTACACCGCCATCTTCGCGGATCACGCTCACCAACAATGCATGTAATCTTTTAAGCGCACGCTATTCAGGAGCTTAGTCAATTAAGCCATAGGAGTTTTAAAAGGAGAAAACGGTCACTTGCATCATTCCTTTGGCTTTGAAGCTTCCGGCTGTGAAATATGGCTAAATAGTTTAACATAATAGTACCACACTGTGGAACCTTCAAATGGTTGGCCCGGACATGTTTTGTTTTGCCAAGCGTTTTGAAGATCAAATTAAAGGGCTGATAGGGTACACCTACTATTAATTGGTATCATCTGACAACTGCTTATAAGTGGTTATTTGTGGCTTTTCATTACTAAATGACCCCCCCCGCCAATTAATGCCAGAAGGTGGTGGCAAAACAGTACTTTCCATTAGACAGGGCTATGGCCTGATTAAATGAAGTTCCTTCACCACACACTACAGTGCCAAATCACCCCATACATTAAGACGTTTTTATTTTCTCAGGAAATATTACCCGAGCATTTATAAGCAGAAATATTTATTTTGCATTTTTTAAATGGGGTTGGAAGAGCACAGTACACACAGACACGATCGCATCAGTAGGATATGTCCTTAAACAAGAGTGACTGAAAGTGTGACAAGATCCACAAGCTGAATTCATGTGCCTTATCTTTTAATAGTGAAATATTTTTCTTTGAAGAAAAAAAAAAATGTTAACAGCACTGTGTGTTTGTCTGTTGTTTCTAACATTTGCCAATGATTATTAGTACAGTATTTGCTCCAGGTCAACCTGGAAATCCTCTTAAAATTCCAGTATTCTCTCTCGAGTTGTAGGATTTAGTTGCCTTGTCATTCCTGAGGAACTTCCTTTGAGGACAATATTTTATTCCAGTACTCTGTAACGTTCCCATGACAAAACATGCTGCAATCCAAACAGAGCAGATTCTAAACTACGGTATGTATTGTACACTTAAATGTGATCATATAATTACTGTTTCAACAAGCTGGGCTTGTGTCAGACATCATTCCATGCGTTATTTCTTTAAGATGCTGCTTGAAATTCTATGTACGTATTTATAATATCACTCATGACGACTGATTGAACAATGAACACAACAATTGCACAACACACTAATAAATTAAACCATTTAGTGTCTTATTTGTATCCATAAATCCTTCCATTATGTCTGTCTTTTAGCTCTGGTTATTGTAAAATCGCAAAAGAGTCAGCGAAACATTTACTACAACAATAACTGATTTATTTTCATGAGGTTAACTGACAAAAATTTGTCATAGCAAAACATCAAAATATGAAAGTCATTTTAAATTATGCAAACTTTGCAATTCTTTTCTCAACAGTGTCCAGTGAACACAACGGGCACATATAATTTGTATTTGTCAAATCAGCAAAAACACAGTGCACTACCTACAGTGTGTATGCGTTTGTGTTCATATGTGCGGATGCGTTGGGCATGATGTTACGTTTCCTCCTGAGAGGATCAGTGCGGTGTTTACAACCTTGGTTACACTGACAAGTTTCACATTCTCTAGAAGGTTATGTGTCCACCTCAGCCACAGTGTAAAATGTTTGGAAATCATGTGGTTGCAAAAAAAAAAAAAAATCATTTATTTATAAATAACTTATTGATTAAACTTGTGTGAAGAACTTTTTTATTTTTTCTCTCCACCCAACACAACATAAAGTGGTACCTTGACTTTAATTCTATAACTTGATGAGACATTTTTAATGGTTAGCATACAGCTTTACACACAGCAGGATGACTGCCCTGATGAAATAAACGTTTTACCTGGTAGTGGTGAAAAATATTAAGATTGAATTGGCTGCTTGGGGGGGGGGGGGGGGGTGTTAGGGATTCATCCTCCACTTACATTATTTGTAGCAAGTTAATATATTCAAGTAGATGTTCTTTTTGCGAGATTTCATCAAAACATGGCACAAAAAAAAATCCTCCATTATGCCTTCATTGTCCTTCAAATAAGTTAAAAAAAACCCATAAAACCTTAATTCATTTTTTTACCTAACCTTTGCAGTTCTCTACGGGCGTTTTTTTTACCTGACGGATGTCTTCCCGTGCTAAAGTCAAATGTGCAGCGTCCAGGCTGTTGGTGAAATGGGGACGCAGACAGCGAGTGCTTTACCGCCAGGCCCTGTTGAGCAGCTTGACTTCGGCCAACCGCTTGCTGATCATTGTGGCAAAGAAGAGTGCGAACAGCACACTGCTGATCAGCATGTAGTCATAGTCATCTTTAAGCACATCAAATTGTTTAGAGGGATAGACGCGGGTTTGGTAGATGTCTAGACCGTAGGCCACCACCTGTGGGGGTCAAGGGGCACATTTCACTATACTGTTGCACAAAGGTAGTACTTTAGCTCTGTACTTAAGTAGAACTACAGATACTTGTTTAACAAAACACTGGTAAAAGTAGTACTGATTCAATTCCTACAATACAACCTGAAGTGTAATTGAGAACAAAAGTAAAATGTAAATTTTGCGTGAATTACAAACAATACCTGTTACTACTACTTGGCATAATGAGAAAGCATGAAGTAGAAAGTACAGATTAAAGTCAGCCGAAAACTAAATACTCACATAAAAGACAAGACTTTATAAATTTGTATAACATTCCTTCCCACCAGTGGAGCTGCCTGAAAACAAACACTCAAAAGGGCAGACTCACCAGACATGTGGACTCCAGTCCAGACGGGGCAGTGTATATTCCTCGCACTCTTGAAATCGATTGATTGTAGTTGACAAACCATTCTGTGCGGATGATCAACTCTGGAGCGTAAGGGATCAGGTTCTCCTCCCTGGACATTAACACAAAGCATGGAAACAAAAAACTTTGTAGTTTAAAACAAAAAAAACAACAACTCTAAGTTAATTTTATTTCATTAAGAATTTTTTAAATTTTATTTTAATTTTCATTGTTTTGCTAGTTTTCATTCATTGTAGTTGCTTTTTTTTTTTTAGGGAAAGCTGGTAAATTACACATCCATCTACTTTCTATAGCACTTGTCCTCTGCAGCTAACATGTTGAAGCACTCAACCGCAAAAAACAAAAACAAAAAGCATGTCAAACAGAAGTGCTCACCGACTCTGCTCAGATATTATTTCAGGCCTCCGAGGGTCGAGGAACATTTTGGGTAATGATAAAATTCCTCCTGACGGCAAGCCAACTGTGGGGGAGAATAAGTGGTGAGATTTGCTATTCATAAAAAATAGGACTAATTTCATTAGAACTCACTGAGCAGATGGCGGCTTGTAATGCCTTTCTCGGTCAGCGTGGCCTCCATGGTGGAGATGAACGAAGGGAAAATGTAGGACTGCTGTAGCACTTGCGGGGCGTGCGGCCGATCCAGAGAGCTGAACACAGTGCTATTGTACAGCTCCATTCCCTCGTACAGTTCGATGACTGAAAACTCGTTCCTGCGAGACTTGGTGCTCCAGTATTGATACTGGAAATGAGCAAAATGCAATCAACGCTGACAGAGCCCTTTTAGACAAAGGCTACAAAATGGGATCGTAACAGCTCCGAGGAGATACAGTTACACATACAACAAGACTTACCACGACCCAGTTTTCAGAGTGTACCACATGAACCGGCCCTCTGGCCTTCCTCTGAACTGCCTCGTGGATAATCCGACCGGTCACACCATCAAGCAGCAAGATGCCAATAAAACTTCGTTCTTGGTGTGTGTCCGTGCTCTCGGTCACCAACGCCAGTAGATTGGGGTTCAGGTACTGTGGTACGGAGAAAGAATCACAACAAATTGTAAATGCTGTCCTTCGATCGGTAGGGCAGGGTCCTCATACCTCATGAATAAAACAGGATTACTGTATTCAAAAACCCCGACTATTGGTTATAAAATCTTGGCGGAAATCCTTCTGACCAAACATGGCCGGAGAAAGGTACTGTATCCTTTTTGCACTTACCTTATAAAGGACGCTGCGATCTCCCATGACACGGCCCTGGGAGTGCACATGCTCATTTAGTCTTTTCCCTTTGACCGAGACAATTTTCTGCACCTCTGTGGGGATAATCACCTCCCAGATAAGCTCAGTTGACAAATCCTAAGGGTGCAAAATTTGTTGTGTGGCAACATGGTTATGCGTTAGCAAAGGTCAGTTTAGATTAATACTAACAATTAAAAAACGACATAGCTGGGCAAATGAATAGCATCTGTGTCACAGCCAATATTAGCTCTGCTTTAAGATCAAACAAAATCATCTTTTGTTTGCCGATTTGATTTCTTACACATTAGACAATGAGACAAAGATAATGAGACCCCCACAAACAAAGAAACTCGGCCGATCTCGGTCTCAGTAGTAAAGTTTAAAAAAAAAAATACTCAAGTTAGCCTAAAAAAATCCATAATGTAAGGGCTGATCAAACGCAAATTGTAGCACACCATATGCAACGTAATAGACGTGCAGATTTTCTTTATCATGTGCAAAAAATGTTACAGCATCGTACTGAAGAGTTGTGACTGTCTCCTCTCTACCATGTACAGCCGTGTGTATTACAGTGCTCCTATGTGGCCAAAGCGCGCACACGCCAGAAGAAGCTGCACAATGGTAATGAATTACTACTAATGATGCACAAACTGCTTAATTCTATAAATTCTATTTAACTTATATTGCTTCCAGTCAAAAATCAAGTCGATAGTCCCTTTATAGAAAAATTGCATAAGGTCACAGAGTATAGTAACTAAGTAAGAAAAATTGACAAAGTATCATAAATGAAAAAAAAGATGAATCACCCAGCCATAAGAGCCTTGGACAATTTCAGTAATACAAAAGTCACTTACCGTTCGCAGCCTATATCCAGACAGGCTCCCCTTGCTGGAATCCACCAGGTAGAAGAATATAGAAGCAGCCAATTCCTGGAGCTGCTGCAAGACATTCTTTGTGGAGGGAAAGGCAGACACCTGTAATTTAAGAAAAACAGTTTTGACTCCATTGCCACAACAGTAGGTTGTTTATTTGTGCCATTGTGCAGTGTGACCTTATACTGGTCATCTACAAGCAGTAAGACTTTAGCGTAATCCTGGTCCATGAGTGGAAGCAATAGTGATTGAAGTATTGGCTGAGGCAGAGCAGGTGGGGCAACGTGGCTCTTCTTCCCGAAGATGGGGTTGAATACATGGAGTGTTGTTAAGCCTGTGTCCTGGTTGGTAAACAAAACAATGATATGCAGATAATTTTGATAAATATTCTAATGTTCCTTTCTCTGGGATCTTGTGGTGGCATACCTTGTTTTTGATGAGCAGTGTGCACTGAGGGGGGTGAGGGAAGT